>NW_024068108.1:0-239627 GCF_009389715.1 Phoenix dactylifera | reverse complement strand
CAGTCACTGAATTGGCACTATAGCTAAAGATACCCATGTGGAGTCACTTGAACATTCCCCTATAGTAGTTTTCCTTCTAGAGGAGTTTAATGATGTAGTCCCTGATGATCTTCCGGATGCACTTTCTTCGATGCGTGATATCCAACATGCAATTAATCTAGTTTCCGGAGTATTTCTGCCCAACCTTCAACATTATAGGCTCAACCCAAATGCATATGCTAGGATATGGGATTTAATATTACCGACAGTTGAGTTTGCATATAATAGTTTGGTTCATAAGTCCATAGGCATAATTCGTTTGAAGTGGTGCATGATTACAAACTTAGGCAACCCATAGACCTGTTTTTCATGTCTCATCAGTATAGAGTCTTGAGTCTGCACAATCAATTGCATCTCATCCACATTCATTGCATCAAGAAATCAGCAATTGCAGTCACTTTAATAACTTAAAATATACATCCCTTGCTGATTTAACCGGACGTTATAATGAGTTAAGTGAAAGAGATTACGTCATGATAAGAATTAGGTTTGAACGACTTTTCTTCAGAAACGTTTAAGAAATTGCAAACTTGTAGTGCAGAACCGTTCAAAATCTTAAAGAAAATCAGTTCGAATGCATATGTTGTGGATCTTCCTGATGACTATGGATTAGTGCGACATTTAATATTGAAGATTTAGTCCCATACAAAAAATAAATATTCCTGCTTCTGACCCCTTTATTGATATACCTGCCCATGTTGAATACCCTGACCTATTACCTGCTGTTGAGCCACCACCTCCCAAATTTCATGCACGCAGAGAACAAATAGAACATATATTGGATGAGCAGGTTATTTCAAGCAGGAACGGTGGTTACCAATGTTACCTTGTTCGGTGGAACAGTCGACCAAAGTCTGATGTGACGTGGATTTTCAGAGCACAGTTGCAGCGCATTGACCCCGATCTTCTGGAGCAGTATGACAGCCGGCCAGACCTGTACTCAACGGGGTCGAGTTTTTCTCATCCGGGAGGAGTTGATGGGGACATCAGAGCCCTTCATCCAGATAATCCTGAGCCTCCGAATTGAGTCAGACCCGTTTATTTGCATATTTATTTTATTATTTTATTATTTTATTTCTGGGCTTGTTTGCATTTTAGGGCTTATTTGTGTTATTTGTGGGCTTATTAGGAGTTATTTTTGTGTAAGGGGGTTTTATGTTAATTGTTCTTATTGGGCTCTATTTATAGGAAACTTTTATGTTGATTAGGGTTAATGAAGAATTAAGAATTTCTTTCCCCCACGTTTTCCTCTTCTTCTCTTCTCCTCCCTTCTCCTTCTTCTTTCTTCTTCCTCCTTCTCTTCCCCTCTTCTTCTGCTTCCATTTTAAATTTGGTCCGGCATCACCGTTTTCTTAAAAATGTTCACTCCAAACTCTTCCTATTTTAAATATTTATGCTTGTTTTGCTTTTACTTAAGATTGGAGTACTTACTTAGTTTTATTATCTTAACAGATTTTTATGAGTCTTTGATATCAATTAAATATGATTCATTAGAATTAGTTTGATATCTTTGCATATAAGCACAAAATAAGCATACAATTTGGCCTACAAGCTGTATGATATAGTAATACAGCTTCAAACAATAAAGTTACCTTGCTCATCATTTTAAACTCTACAATATGGGGTCATAGATATACCTTTCTTCATGCCAAACTTCTATAAGAATATACTTGTGAACTTACTTTGGCCAATGAAGATCTCCTTTCTTATTTGTCTTAGTTTGGAGTACGAGAGGAAAGGTTAGTTCATCCATTTTACTTATTTCGAACTCACCATGCATGAGCTTAGTAAAAACTTTACATAAAGCTTCATTAGTAGCACCATAAATAATGTCATCAATATATATTTGAGCAATTATGATATCTGAATTTTTCTTTTTGATACATAGTTTTATCACTATTACTTTCTATCAAATAGTTACTTAATCTTTCATATCATGCTCTTGGTGCTTGTTCTAAATCAAATAGTATTTTATCATGTTTGTAATGAATGTTTTTCAAATATAGATGGTTATTTTTACATAAAAATTTTAATGATATAACCACACAGAAGTTCATTCTACACATTCATTTGACAACATATAAGTCTCATAAACAAACAAATAAAAATGGTTATCTTTGACTTCTAATCATGCAAAAATTTCATCAAGATCTATTTCATCTTTTCTGATTAATTCTTTTAGTAATCACCAATTCTTCTTAATTAAGTGTGTTTCTGAAAAACTCAATTTTGTTCCAAATATAAAAAGTTTTCAGATTCTTCAACAAGATTTCAAATTTATCCCTTTCAAAATGATTTAGTTTAACTTAACCAATTATCATCTTGTTCATTCTTCTTAATGTCTTTTAAATAGAAGCAAAATGACAAACTATATTTTCAATAAAGATCTAGTTTTAATAAGAATAATATGAATTGATATTTCTACAACTAGTATCTTTTCATTGAATATTCTATATGCATTGCTTAAAGAGTAATATCCAAAGAAGCACTTGTTTTATCAGATTTGGCATATATTTCATTCTTGAGAACATAATATGTATAACTGAAAAACATGAAGGTATGCACCATTTGATTTTCTGTTTTTCATGAGTTCATATAGGATTGTCTTCAAACATAGATTTAATAGAAACCTTATAATATGACAAGCTGTGATGATAGCATTAATCAACTGCTATCACAAAGCATTGTCCTTACACAACAAAGGTTGTATTTTTATATTTTTATAACCCTTATATGCAATAGTGTTCTTGGTGCAAAAACAATTGTATTCAATACCATTTTCTATGCAAACCTTATTAACAGTTTGCAAACCTTTTTCATTTGAAACCTTTTGTAAGTTTGTGCTAATGCTGAAAATATTTCAATTTAAGTGCCAAGAACAAAATCAATATTAGCTTTGAGAAATTATTCACAATTACGAAATCAGAAAGCTTATCTCCTTGGTTCACAATCCTAGAGATCCAAATAAGTTCTTATGGAGAATTTTCAAAGGCTAAAAGGTGAAAACAATGTTTTCAGATTTAGAAATGATTCTAGTTTGTTTTTTTAGATGACATACATAGCAAATTTTGACCTTGCAAAAATTAATCTAGTGAACCAATGACAAGATCTTTTGAGATTAAGTCCATACTAGTATGAGTTGATTTTATATGCCAAAACTAGTCTATTTAATCTTAGTATTCTTAATGCATATATTTAAAAATATACCAAGTAGACATTCTTGTGTTTATGATCAATAGAAGATAATGCCATGGATAAGAACTCTCAATCAAGTATATAGAGAATTCAAAGAGTTATTCTAAGAGTATTGATTAAGTAAATTATCCATTAATAACTGAAGCATAATATAAGAAGATGGAGTGATTTGGATATATTTTCTTTTCATACCAAAAGTATCACTTATATCACAGAAATGATTAATACTAGCTACAATTTCAATATGAGAGGATGCAAGGATTACTAATTTCATTATTTCTTCCATTTTGGTCACCCTTCTTAATTAAATTTTAAGTTCCATTCTTTAACACGTGTCTAGAGAACCCATTGTCCAGATAACATCTTTCATTGGAATCTTGGGTAGCTAGACACATTTGCTAAAAATGATCAGATTTTCAACTTAGAAACCCAAGCTCTTTTGGGTCCTTGCAGGTTAGCTATAATTGTTCCTTTTGGAACCCATATTCTCTTAATAGCTATTTTGTTTATTAGTTTGCAGGTTTTAGGATTACAAGGAATGTATTTCTGCATACTCTTATTAAATTTAACAAACATAGATTTAACATAAGTAGATGATGGATTTTTAATTTTTTGTTTTTGTTCATTGGGTTCATAAGATAAATTAGAATATGTTTTAGGATAGATAGTGGAGAATTTAACACATGTCATTAAGGGATTTTTGTGTGTACCAAGATTGATATCCTAATCCAGCCTTTTCAAATTCAGCTCTTTGATTATTTATCATTAAGTTCAGCTTTTCAAAACTGATAGTAAATTTTTCAACTATAGGCTTAAATTTGTTAACTTCTTTAGTTAACCTTTCATTGTCTTCTGAAAGCAATTTATTATTTTTCTGAATTATATCATAGCTTTCAGCAAGAGATAGATTTTTCTGATTTAGCTTTTTATTCTTTAAACTAAGCTTCTTATATTCTAAGTATAGATCAGAAAAAGCATCATGAAGTTCATCAAATGTAAAATTAGATTGAGTTTCAGCATGTACTTCATCTTGGAATGAAAAATCACTTTGTGTTCCAGTACATACCTTATCTTCATGTGCCATAAAGCATAGATTTTTTAATTTCAGTTTGCTGCTCTTCTTCTTCAGAGTTAGTTTCGGATTCACTAAAAATATTAGTGCATTCATATTTACCTTCAAGCATATTCCATATTTCCTTAGCAGTTATGCAAAAAGATATACTATTAAGTTCACTATCATCTAATGCACAATATAGAATATTCATAGCTTTTGCATTTTGCTGAGCTATGTTATTATCCATGATTAGTATTTGTGTGTAGCGCCGTTGACTATGATACTCCATAAATCATAGTCATATGCTTGAATAAAAATGCGCATAGCGTACTTTCCAATATGTGTAGTTTATGCCATTAAATAGTGGAAGTCGATCAATTAATTGTCCTCTCCTAGGAAACTATCTATTTGAGTTGTCATGATCTTTGGCTCTTTGACGGTTAGGTCAAAATAACAAAGGTAAGAAATTATAGCACCTGCTCTGATACTAACTTGTTGCCCAAGGTGACAAGCCCAAGAGAGGAAGGGGTGAATTGGATTTTCTAACTTTTTGATTCTTTAATCGAGTTAATTGATGAGTAAGTAATTGTAGTAAAGTAAGACAATACACAATGCAAACACACAAGAAATATAGTGGTTCGGTGCTCTCCTAAGCACCTACGTCCACTCCCCAAGTGACCCCTTGGGAATTCACTATAATCCCGCGGATTACAGTTTGGATTGTTTTACGGGCTCACAATCCAAAACCTTTACACTTTAGTTTTCCGGGATCACCAAGAACCTATGTTGGTTTTACGGGCTCACCAACGAACCTTCACAATTGGTTTTTATGGGTTCACCAACAAACCTACAACCGTTGGTTTTACGGGCTCACCAACTAACCTTCACTGGTTTGGTTTTACGGGCTCCACCAACTAACCTTACCATTGGTTTTACGGGCTCACCAACTAACCTTTACAAGATGATTAAAAAGAAGAAGAAAGTTGAAAACTCCTAGATGAGCAAATATAAACAATTATAAGCTACAAAGAAGAGTTTAGAATATAGTTATCGCTTTAATAAGGCTCTTCTCTTCTTTGTCAAGATTGTTTCACTCTTCAAGGGTTGGTGGAGCTCTTAATGTCTCTTGGAATCTGCTCAACCACTTCCTTTTGGCTCTTTTGAATGAAGCAATTGAATGAAGCTTGCCATGCTAGGGTTTTCTCTTGAATGCCCTTGAATGTCTTTTCGAAAGCTTACTTCCTATGATGAATACCCCTTCTTAAATACTTCTCCAACCTCCAAATAGACTTTCTTGACCGTTGGATTGAAGAAACTAGTCGTTTATAGCCGTTGGAAGTCCAAAAAGTACTTTCTGCACAACTAGCCGTTATGCTTCTGCCTGTGCTTGGGTTCGACCCAAACTTTCCTTGGGTCGACTCAAACCACTGTTCATCCAGACTTGGGGTCGACTCAACTTTCACTGGGGTCGACCCTCTCAGAAAATACAGAACCTTATATTTCACGGCCGTTTTTCACTTGGGTCGACTCAACTTCTTTTTGGGTCGAACTCAAGGTTGGGTCGACTCAAGTTCAGTTAGGGTCGACTCAAGGTGGGGTCGACTCAAGTTACATTGGGGTCGACCCTCTCAGAGATTCCAGAGACTTGTTTCTTGAGGCTTGAGATGGGTCGACTCAACCTTTACTTGGGTCGACCCAAGTACTGTTCATTCCATGCCATTTTTGCAGAAGTTATGCCAGATGGTTCCTTGACGTGCCCGGGCGTCGACTCCACCAATCTTGGGGTCGACTCTAATCATGATTCTCGTGCATCTTAGGGTTTGACTTGCACATAAGATCAATAAAACATATTTCAAGTAAATTACGATGCCATGGCACAGTTAGAGTTTCATACCCTTAATAGTGGATAATTACCGGAATTGCCCTTTTAGGTATTTTTAACGTTGAAACTTTGCCAAAATGGATTTCTTTAAGCTTTCTACCATTCTCTATTACAAAATTTTATCTCGTTTATCAATTCTTGAGAGTGGTTTTGACCATATAATCCTAATGTATCATGAGTGGTATCAAGGGTGTGCCATTTATCAATGATGTATCGAGTTAATTTGCATTTCTAATTTGATATGGCCTCAATGGTTGTGTTAATCATCAAAATAACATTATCATCCTCACATAGCTATATATTGAAAATCATGGCTCCCGCGAGCCCTTACTGCCGCCACATGCATAAGGCACCATTCTCATAAGTAGCCCGACAGTCCTATGCATGGTGCTATTACTATGGCCTTCCGACGTCCCAACTTTGCCCCATTGGCATATATCATTACTACGCCCTCCCGCGTCCCCATTTCTGCCCTACTGAGCACATATCATAGCTGATGCCCTCCCGGCGTCCCATCTCTGTCCTACTGGGTACATATCATAAACTCTGATGTAATGTATCCAAGGTAAAAGTGCAATATTATTACTGTAACAAAGGTTGAGTCGACTCTAGAGTACAGGGGTCAACTCCAGAATAGTTGGAATCAAACTAAAATGACTCTCTTGGCTGTGATAAGGGGTTTTAAGTGGTTCAGACACTTTGGGTTAATCCATTCTCAAACAAGTTCATAAAACTTATGAATCAACAAACATGAATTTAAAGTATTTTCCAAGCATAGCATATATTTTCCAAATCATATCATTTATCCACTGATAGAAAGCAATTTAATCATGAGAATTAATACTTCTTATTTTCATTCTGTAGCATATTCATTCTGAATTTGGAGACATCATTCATTTCTCTAGAATTACAAAATAAACTACCATAGTTTAAGAAGAAAACCACTCACCCTTGTGATGGCTAATGCACCACCCTAGTGCTTGATACTCCTGACACACTTCTGGACTCTCTTCTCCTCCTAAACAATTAAAAGAGTCGATCAAAATTATAACCTATATGATGCAACATGATGATGCATGTTCCAAAAAGAAATCCAACACCTCATCTCAACTTTCTGATCTTTACCTTGCTTTCTTGTTTTAGGATAAATAAAACCTCTCAATTCTCAAAGGTTTCCAAGCTTTTATCTCCCTCTTTGATCCCTTGGGTTAGGACTAGAAAACCTTCTATATCATCTATAAATTTTCAGCTGCCAAACAACTTAACATCAAAATAAATCAGAATTCAATTTCCCTGTTTTCAGCTTGTTTGTTCTATTTTCGAGCCAATTAAACCTCTTAACTCCCGAGGTTCTTAAACAATCAATTCCACCTATTAGGCTCTGTGTTAGGACTAGGAAATCCCTAACACAACCTACAAACTTTCAGCTTTAAATAACAATTTAAATCACCTAAAACACAAAGAAATCCCATCCGCTTCATTCTGCAGAATTTCAGACTGCTTTCAACATCTTCGGAAGCATAGTTCAAATCCTTTTTCATACCTAAAAATTCATCTAAAATAACTAAAATCTTCCTTTATCACCCTCCTACGTGGGATTACAATTAAGAATCACTAAAAAGTTTGGAAAACTCACCTGAATTCGCTGGGAAGCCTAGGTGCACCAGAATTCTGTATTTCTGTTCTGCAGCCCAACAGGAAGTTGCTCTTCCTCTTTACTTTAAACCTTCTTCCACAAATTCTTTGGATTCCCTAAGTAGCTCTCTCTCTTCCCTAGCTTCCTCTCTCCCTCCCTGGAGCTTTTTCTGCCTGACTTGGGCTGGCACCTACAACCAACAACTAAATTTCTCCTAACGGTTGAACAGCAGCAACACAAGTTGCTGCCTGCTGAAAACATGCTACGCCACCCCCCTCTTGACAACGTTAGCTTCCCAGATACCTAACGTGTCAAAAGAGTGGTTCCCAGGGGTTTTAAAAACTAGGTTTCAGGGCCACGTCATGCTTCCTACTTTTTACTGAAATTTTGGACAAATCTAGGTCTGCAGTTTTCTGAAATGACAGGCTTCCGAGGACTCACCTAACTTGTTTGTTCCAGGTTGTAGGCTAATCCGTTTGAGCTGAAATTTTCAACAGTAAATCCCATCACTCAATGTAGATTATGTGTTTTAAAATTTTACTTAGATTCATGGACTATATCCATAGTTATTGCGCTCCAATCTGTGGAACCGTAAAATTTTCTGTAAAGCAGCGAAATTCTGACCTTTTTGAATTGATTTTGAACCAAACTTCCTAGGAAATTCCAATCCCATTTGCATCACAAAATTTTTGATATTGCCTCACCTTTCATGTGCATCGGATTCTCATAGTAAACTAGGTTAAATCATGAAAATGCTTAATAACTAGTAAAAATTTACTTAAGCTACCTTAACCCTGTTTCAGGGTGTTACAGATTTGACTTTCCTACCAGGGTACTACTTAATTGAAAACACAAGGCATTCACCCTTAATTTCTAAGGAAGGTCGAATCCCTATCTCTGATCGTACAACTGACTACCACAAGTACTTAACTGGACCCAGAAAACCTTCCATCGCTGGATTACAAATTCAGGTGAGTCCGACACAAGGTACAGTGAGTTGCTTACAAGCCAACCGGTTGCAATCTCAGGTCTAAAGGATATATATACCATATCCACTCGGAACAACTCTTGACAAGAGAGAGTCCGTCAATTGGTCACGTTCAGTGAACGTACACTACCATTCACCTGTATACCATACTAGTAATCTCTATACTCTTTGGTTTGAAGACAACCAATAAATATGATACACAATGACCTATGCCCGATAATACTATCATCCTGTTAATAGTATATCATATGGTCATGAACATTTAAGGACCTATGTGACAAATCATATTTCATTACACAAAGCAGTCCTAAGAACTTCATCACATCAGGAGTTCATGAAGATGTACTGGTGATGAATAAATACCAAATAACATTTATTAATTTTATTGAATTCATTCACAATTACAATCATCGAATGATTGGATTTAGGACACAATTTCCAACAGCAATCCTCTGAGGTTATCATACCTTTATTGGGGCTCCTCACGAAGTAATCTCTAGAGCTTATTCAACGGACATTCGGAGATTGACTGACGCAGATTAGTTTTTAGTTTACATTCAAGTTATTCCTATATAAAAATTTAAATAAAAATATAAAATTAAAAAATTAAAAATAAATAAATATATAAATAAAAAATAATATTTTGCTTGATCATTTAATCAAAGAAATTTAATGTCATGCCATAAAACTTAAAAAAAGAGAATTTTTGATTGTTGCATGTAGTGTAAAGCATTTGTATAAAATATTCTAAGGGTAGAACCCACTAAAAAGATAAGATCGGGATTTCATCACTCGTCCTTAGCCCAAAAATCACGACAGTGCATAAATATCCTAAGCCTAATTATATTAAAAATAATTAGACATTGGCCTTAGGATTTTCGAGCTCAATAGGCTCTTGGAAAGAAGCGACTGAAGGCCACTTCAGTGAGAACTTCAGTAATTGGTGATGTCTAGGCAAGTTTTTATAACAGTGAAAACTGTTATGGGAATTGTGGTACTTAAGTGAGCCTAGTGCACCACCACACACCCTGGGACTTACCTGGTCACTAGTTACTAGATCTTCTTAACTGGTAAGCTCAAGTTTAATCTGAAGGGAGATTAGGAGCTACCTAATCTAGGAGAGAATCGCTAAGTTTAAATTAGTATACCGCTAACATATAACGATAAAATCGCTTAGTTAATATTATATTTTTGTTTAGCACAGGTTTGTATAAATTAAAGTTACAATGTGTATTTAGTACAGATGGGTCTAGAATGATGCACAACCCGGCACGCACGCTCAACTTCGCCATGGTTATGATCGAACCCACCATTCATCAAGCACACTTCACTCGAGGGACACATGGCAATCATCCGACATTCGTTCCGATCCCTGATCCCAGTGTCCCAGCTCCATTCCGGATCAGATCCTCAGCACCTGCAGTGTTATTCCATCCGGATCCAACATCTCAAATTTCCAGCATCCGTGTATCCATCGAACGAGCTCATCACAGCCTTCCAGAGTTCTCCCACATTGCAGTCCAATCCTCCGAAGCTCTTCTCCTGCGAATCAACGCCTGTGCGTCCGTCTCTTCCTTATCTCGCCATCAGGGAACCATCGATCCAGCCATCTTCTTCTTCCTCCCGTGGCCAGCGCCTCTTCCCGAGTCCGTGGATCCCAGCGCCCCTGCATCCAAATCACCCCTTCTCCTGTCTTCTTCCGCCCATTCCAGTCGCATCCAGCATCCCGAGCGATTTGCCAACTCTTTTCCCGATCAGCCTCCTTCCCAGCAGCCTGTAAGCCAAGCTCTTCCGCGTCCGTGCTCCATGGATCACCCTTCTTCCCAGCGCTCATTCCGTGGTCCAAAGAAGGAAGTCAATGAAGGCTTCCAGAGCTAATCCAGCCATTCTCCCAACCTCTTCCGCGATCCATGCTAGCCTCCCGCACCCCATTGATCGCAATCTCCCTGCATCACATTCTCCTCTAGCGATCTCGCGTGCAACAGTTCCCAGAATCCAGCCTCCGCGACTGCTCCAACGCGATCAATGACCGCAGACCACGCCCTCCTCCTCTCCCGGTCGCTAGCTTCAAGGTCCTTCGGCGATTAGGGGTAGAAGCTCTCAATTGAGGAAAGAAATAGGGGAGAAAAGGGTGGACCTCAGTGGGGAGGAGAAGAGAAGCTCTATTTCAAGAGAAGAAAGAAAGAAAAACAAAAGAGACAGAGCATGCTCTGTTTTGTTTGAAAAGAAAGAATAAAAAATAGGGGAGAGAAGAAAGGGAGTTTTCTTGTTTTCTTCATTTGTTTTTATGTTTTATTTTGTGGAAGGAGGAAGCATTAGGCTTCCAATCTTCACTTTATTTTTGTACTTGTCCTTTTATGCAATCCATAAATCTCTTTTTATACAATCTATATTCTAAGTTTCAGTTTCCGCAATTTATTTTATGTGTACTGAAAATCTTATTTAAATATTTTTCTTGTTGTTTGACCGCTACTTCTGCATTAGACTTCGATCTCCAAGTATCTGTCTTTTCATTATTTTCAAATAGAAACACATTCTTTGGTAGGCTAGAGAATCATTCAAACATCCCGAAGTAATTATTTTTTTTATTATTCAAATATCGGCTTTGAATCCGAGTGAACATTTGATTTTTATGCAACTCCAATCACCTCCTGTGGATCGACCTCTTACGACCACTATTCTTCGAATAGAAAAGGTAAAAGTATAATTAATTTAAAACTTTGTTTGTCGATTCTAATAACGATCTATTTGGTGCATTTTTAAGTAAACAGAAAATCGACCAACATAATTTTGGCGCCGTTGCCGGGGGAGCAAATTGGAGAAGAAAAGAACGATCGCGAAAATCAAATCGAATTTGGATGCTCGGAGTGAACGCACTCCAGTAGTAAGTTTATTTTTTATTTTTATTAATTTTTCTTGTTTTGATTATTTTAGTAATAATTTTGTAGTTATTAAATTCTAAAATTTAAAATTTAGAATTTAATTTTTTTTTATTTTTTAATTTCAAAAAAAAGAAAAAAAGAAATTTTCAAAATTCTAAATTTAAAATTTAAATTCAAAAATTTGAATTTGAAATTCGAAATTGAAAAATAAAAAAAAAGTTGCTTGCTCATTTTAATCAGTACAACCTATGAATTCCATAAACTTTAAAAAAATTATTGAATATTTGTTGCATTTGTAGTAAGCATTTGCATAAATAATTTAAGGCAAAATTCATTAAAGATAAGGTCGGGAAGTCATTAACCTATCCTTAGCCCAAAAATCACCATTCTTGCATACATATCCTAAGCCAAATTAAATTAAAATCAATTAGACGTTGGCCTTAGGGTTTTCGAGCTCAATTAGGCTCTTGAAAGAAGCAGTTGAACCGCCCACTCCAGTGAGAATTTAGTAATTGGTGATGTCTAGAAAAGTTTTACAACAGTGATAACTGTTACGGGTATTGTTGGTACTGGTGTATTCCTTCTGGTACCATCACACACGCCGGAACTTTTTTGGTCACTGTTACTAGATCGCTTAACTGGTAAGCTCAAGCTTAATCTGGAAGGGAGATTAGGAGCTGTCTAATCTAAGAGAGATTTCAAGAACTTTTTAACCTGATAAATCTCTGTGCAACTAGATTAAAAGTACTAAACCTTCTTTAATCTCAAGATTAAAGAGCCAATCCGTTGTAGTGGTGTTGATTTGCGGTCATCTTGGTCTAGACCTTCTTCTTCTCTTTTAGAATTTCGTTTAGGAGTCGAGTCTAATTAGTTGTGGATAATGTATGCATGGTAGAAGGTCATTAAGGGGTAAGTTAACACCATTTAACCCAGAGGTTGGAAAAATTATCGTCACATCCAATGAATTATTGATCAACCACCAATCTCTACAATGGGTGATCATATTAGAACCCTGAATGAATTATTTGCTCCTGCATCCGCTAGTCCACCTACATGTATAGTGTTGCCAATAAATAACGCAGCCCAATTTGAAATTTGGGCTGCGACAATAAATATGCTACCTAAATTTCATGGGTTTGAAAGTGAACAACCCTACATTCATCTAAATAAATTCATGACAATTTGTCAAACTTTCAAAAATCAAAATTTAGATGAAGAAAATGTAAAATTGAGATTGTTCCCAATGACCTTAGAGGATCGAGCCACAGCATGGCTATATTCTTTGGCCCCAAATTCCATCACAACAAAGGAACAACTATCTAGAAAGTTCATGGCAAAATTTTACCCCATGATTAAAACAAAAAAAATTAAGGATGCCATAAGAACTTTCAGAGGAAAATCTAAAGAGGAATTTTTTCAAACTTGGGAACGATTCTATGACTTGTTAGTCAAATGCCCACTCCACGGGCTTGATAAGGCTGATCTGGTCCACTTCTTTTATAAAAGACTACTTCCGGCACATAGAAACATGATCGAGTCCATGCACAAGGGTAGGTTCATGAACCAAACCTCGGATCAAGCCAATGAATTTCTTGTTGACTTAGCCGAAAATGCCCAAAATTGGAGTAGCTATGGTGAGGAAGTAAATAGAGATGAGTTCGGATCTAGAAAACTAGGTAATTATGAAATAAAAGCAGATCCAGATCTCAAAAATGTCATATCCAATTTGGTGACTGGAGTGAACAACTTAAGTAAAAAGTTTGATGCTTTCACTGTTTCCACTAGTTCGAGTTCATACAAAGAGTCAAATCCCATCATAAAAGTGGAACACGAGCCACATAGTTTGTGTATCTTGTGTAACAGTCCAGAGCATCTAGTGGAGTGCTGCCCTAATCTGCCCACCATAAAGGCCGAGCAAGCAAATGGTCTAAATTCATATAGTGCCTTTAAGAAGCCCACTCCTAACTCGTTCAGCCCAGTTTACCACCCTGATAATAGGTTCCATCCAAATTTCTCATACAAGCAAAATAAACCTATTCAGCATCAAGATGGTCTACCAGGTTTTCAAAACAACTTTCCTAGGATAGGTCCATCACAAATAAACCAACCTTTGGTTCCATCTGTACCTCCTTATAATCCCCCTATCCCACAGCAACCTTCACCATTAGAAACCATGATGGCTAATATGATGAAACAACAATAAGATTTTATCAAGCAACAACAACAGACCAATATAGCCTAAGCCCAGACTAACCAATTCCATACGCAATTGCAAAACTTGAGGTTAGTCTAAGCCAAATAGCAAACTCTCTAGGGGATAGAAAGAAAGGTGAACTACCTAGTCAACTAGTGCCTAACCCTAGTAGACAACAAAATCAAGGTTAGAGAGGTCAGTATCAAATCGATTCTAATGAAAATCTGACCTATGAAGTCCAGGCAATTACTACTTTAAGGTCTGGCAAGCAAGTGGACAATAAAGTCCAACTTCCTAAACACGTAAAAAAATAAGAATGAATCCAATAAGAACCCTATTCAAAAGAGAGGTCAAGAACAGGACAAAAAAGAAGAACCCATAGAAACATACAAACCTAAGGTTCCCTTTCCTAGTAGACTTCAGGACTCTAAGAAACAATCTAACTTTGATAAAATAAAGGAAGTCTTTAAAACTGTTCAAATAAATATACCTTTTCTCGATGCCATATGATAAATTCCCTCCTATACAAAATTCTTGAAAGACCTCACCACGGTCAAAAGAAAAACCAGCATTCTTAGGCAAGCTGTTATGGCTGCACAAACCTCATCTCTCATTCAACAACAGATTGCCCCGAAATTCAAAGACCCTGGTTGCCCCACCATTGAAATAAAAATAGGAGAGACAATCATCCAGAGAGCCCTATTAGATTTAGGAGCCAATGTGAACCTACTTTCCTACTATGTGTACCAAAAGTTAGGTTTGGGATAATTAAAGCCCACAAATATTACCCTTTCCTTAGCAGATAGGACGGTGAAGTACCCCAAGGGGATTGTAGAGGATGTAATAGTGAAGGTAAACGAGTTTTACTATCCTATGGACTTCGTTATCCTTGAGACCGAACCTGTAATACATCCAGACAGTCACATACCTATAATTTTAGGTAGACCTTTCTTAGCCACAGCAAATGCTATGATAAATTGTCGAAATGGCATGCTGAAGTTATCTTTTGGCAACATGAAAGTCGAGCTTAATGTCTTCAACATAAGTAAACAACCACCAGATGATGAAGAAATCAATAAAGTTGACATGATTGAAAGTCTGATTCAGGAGACTTTCTTACAATCTTATAGTAAGGACCCTTTAGAGGCTTACCTTGCCCATTCCGAGGAAGGAGTCGAGCATGCGCACCCTAATTCTGTTCCCCTTATGAGCATAGATCGTCATAGGCCGACTGTTCTTCCTCGGACTCTTCCAAAACCATTCTTAGATAATGGTTGAAAAAAAAAATGAATCTACATTTTGTCTGGCTGAAGACATAAAACTTAGCTCTCTTGGGAGGCAACCCAACATGTAAATATTATAAAAAAAAATTCAGTAAATTACTAACATGCAGGTTTGGGGGTTTTTGCCCCAATTGTTAATTTACCTATCCATATCAGGTAACTTCTCCTCTGTCCTATTACTGCTTTAAATTTTCTTTAACATTGAGGACAATGTTAGATTTAGGTATGGGGGTGAGAATATTTTTGATTTTTCTGCCTAAAAAGATTTAAAAAAAGAAAAGAAAAAAAGGGGGATTTCAAATTTTTAACTCAAAATCTAATCTTTTTGGTTGTATAAACTAGGAATTGCTTTGACAATAGCTTTGAGTTAAGGAATATGATAGCATTTCTAGCTTGAGTTTTCGTCCCACCTATTTTCTGTTAATATGATAGAAGATGATTTAGCAGCTACACGTAAGCACATGAATAGTGGAGTATGTAAACTTGTAACTAATATGAATACTTTTAATCTTTTGGATAATTTAAAGTTAGATGTGTGATGAACATCTAAAAAAAAAATGGTTTATTTTAAGTCTTCTCACTGAGTAATCGGGCCTCTTGCCTGGCAAGCAACGAGTGTTCACATAAAAAGGCGAAGATGACTTAGATTAAAATCTGAGTGACTAATTCGGCCTTGGAGCCTAGTTGACTTGAGTTATTAAATCTGTTAGGGTGTCTCTACACCTAGTGCCCTGAGCCATCTGGATCGGGAGTCATTGGCCTAACACTCGCTACACGGGCCAGCTGGAAAGCTTAATAAGGCTAGATATTGCACAAGTTATTCTTCTTAGCATTCAGTTTGATTAAAAGTTAAATCTCGGATGTTCATTACCATTTAACTCTAGAAAGTCTTGAAAATTAGAGTGATCATGTTGGAAGTAGGTGAAAGCCACTCATTCATATGATACTATCTTGCACCTCACTACATTCTTGACTTGTTAGCAAATAGATGGGGTGTAATGAAACTTGAGTTAGAATATGTTTAAATATGATAGCAATAAGTCTCTATTGTCCTTGCAATTCTAGGTTCAAACAATAATACTTGTTCAAAATTCGAGTTAAATATTGAAAATCTCCAACTAATGAAGTTTGTGGGTAACTTCACTGGCAAACCCTCACGAGACAACACTCGTCCACTAGGGTAATCTAGGGGTTTAAAGGCTTGTTGCACGTGCTAAGTGCAACTGTGATTCCCTACGAAAATGGGTACATATCTCAGTTTTGTGTACTTAGCTTCAATAAAAGGTCATAAGTTAAACCACATCTTTTGCACTCTCATTTTATCGTTTGCATTTTAATTGCTAGAGACTAGCAATAAGCTAGTTGGGGGATGTGATGAGAGCACAAAAGTGCGATCTACATGCTGCTTAAATTAGTATTACTGTTAACATATAACAATAAAATCGCTAAGTTAATATTATATTTTTGTTTGGCACAGGTTAGTATAAATTAAAGTTACAATGCACATTTAGTACAGATTGGGTCTAGAAAGATGCACAACCCAGGCCACGCACGCTCAACTTCGCCATGGTATGATCGAACCCACCATTCATCAAGCACACTTGCACTCGAGGGACACATGGCAATCATCCGGCATCCGTTCCGAGTCCCTGATCCCAGCATCCCAGCTCCATTCCGGATCAGATCCTCAGCACCTGCAGTGTTCTTCATGTTAGCATCCCTCATATGCCATGAAAATTTCGAAATAATTTTCAGATTGCAGCGGAAAAACATATGCGGGATCCGTTCATCGCATGAACGTATTTTAAAAACCTTTCATTTGTAGATAGATTAGAATTAAATTATTTTAAACCATTTTAAAATCATTAAGAAGATCAGATTTTTATCTTGTGTGGGTAGATGGTTTCCGCAAATCTGATTTACGTGGATTTGTAGAAGGTTCAATGGAAGCCGTACATGCGTCCGGCCTCTACGGGTATCTACATGAAGTATTGAACCGGTCGAAGCCTTCGTATCTCCCCGGGGTGCTAGCTCCCTTGCAGGGATGGCTTTAGATGGCTGAGGTCCTCTCCTTTGAATCAACCTTTGATTGGCTTAAGAGGAGGAAGAAGAAGGAAATGCCAAGGAAGAAGAAACAAAAGCTCTTCGCAGCCTTTTCTTTTTCTCCTACGCTGGACCCAAGGAAGAGGAAGAAGAAGGCCACCCCACCCTTTCTTTTTCTCCCTTTTCTCTTGCGGCTGGAAGGAGGAATGAGGGGAGGAGGGGTGCTGCGAAATGCCTAGAGAAAGCATGAGAGGAGGGGCCGAAATCCCTCCTCTCTTTGAAGCACTAATGGATAAAGATGAGTTCCTATTTTTAGGAACTCATCCTTATCCCATTATTTGAATAGCTAGGAGGGGCGTATGCCCCTCCTTCTTTCTCCACGCACACCCCAAAGGGAGGGGCGTGTGCCCTTCCCTCAAATCTATTTAAATCTGCCATTTAAATAAATTAAAGGGTATTTTTAATTTGGGGTCTATTGCATGAGTCCAATCCTAGTCAAAATAGGATTTATATGCACCCATTTCAATTTCCTCCAAATCCTAATCTAATTAGGATTTAATTGAACCATGACTCTATTGAACTCTTCAATCCTAATCCAATTAGGAGTCATAAATTAATTAAATTAAATTTAAAATTAATTAGGACTTAAAATAATCTTAATCTAATTAGGACTTATTAAATTTCAGCTCTAAGACAATTAGGACTTTAGAATCCTATTCCAAGTAGGATTCTAATTTAATTTGAAATCCTAATCCAATTAGGACTTCATGAATCCCACTCCAAGTAGGACTCATGATCAAGTCCAATTAATTAAATTAAATTACAATCCTATTGCAATTAATCCTTCTACTAACCACTAACTCTTAGTGGGTTATCCATTTATCAATCTAATTGATTATTTGTGATTTCTAATCATATTCAACCATCGGATCGGTCAATACCTCTAATGTTTGTGACCCCATAGGTTCTATTCTGACTGGTAGTGAGATATATTGCGATCTCTATCATAATATCATTGAAAACTCCTTTCAATGGGTTGAAACAATTCCAACTCAACTCACTAGTGATTATCGACCATCGAGATGATCCCTGTGAGTCTCACCATCCACCAGTGACACCTAGCAGTATGTAATGGCTACCCAGCAGAATAGAATGGTGAACCTCTAGGTGCAGTTATCGTATGATACAGTCCTTCTATCATAGATCCCTACAGAGTGGATACCCATATCGTGAATAGTCATCGGTAAAGGTAATGAAGTATGAATAACGACCCCTGGCTGACACATCAAATGGGCCACACACATCAGTGTATACCAGGATAAGTATTTCAGTGGTCCTCTCCCCATGTCCTAATAAAGGTAATCTAGCCATTTTTCCTTGAAGATAGAACTCACAAACTGGATATGACTCGGAGTCAATGGGCCGACAAGCCCATCTTTCTCCATTTGTTCATTCTGTCCTCTTCAATATGGCCAAGCCTGAGGTGCCACAAATACTTCTAGTTTATCTCATCTCTGGATTTTTTAGATCCTATGGCACTCACTACTTGCTCAGACACATTCACTGACACATCAACATGCAAGTGATAGAGACTGTCAATCATGAAACCACGTGCAACTAATTTATTTCTGAAATAAATAGAACAACAGTCTTTGTCAAGGTCAAAACATGACCATCCTGTGCTAAACATGAAATAGAAATCAAATTCCTGCTAGCCAGCAGGGACCATAATAACAGTCTCTAAGCAATAAACTAAATCCAGA
This sequence comes from Phoenix dactylifera, assembly GCF_009389715.1. Classification (NCBI taxonomy): domain Eukaryota; kingdom Viridiplantae; phylum Streptophyta; class Magnoliopsida; order Arecales; family Arecaceae; genus Phoenix; species Phoenix dactylifera. The sequence goes on along the minus strand of NW_024068108.1, from coordinate 220,668 downwards.
CGGTAATCGCAGAGGATAGGTGCCCACAGCTACAGCAGCAACTCTTGCCCCGTTGCCAACCGAAGGGTTACTCACCTTCCGCCAGCCTCTACTTTCCTTTAACCCTGCATAGTAGTGCGCAAATGAGCACTAGAACCAGAATCTATAACCCAACTAGAAGTAGAAGAAACCGTAAGGTTAGTTTCAATTACGAGCAAGTCTAACATACCTTCAGAAGGTGTGTCCTTTTTGTTCTTTAGGCTCTCGAGGTATGAAGGGCAGTTTCTTTTCCAGTGGCCGTCGATATTGCAGTGGAAAATTTTTCCTTGTCATAGCCTTTTTCTTATGAACTTCCTTCTTAGGCTTCTTATCTTTCTTCTGCTTCTTTACAGGCTTCTTTTTCTTCCAAGTAGACTTTCTCTTGGAACCAGAAGTCAGCTTAGCAGCCAGAACAGAACCCCTTGAACCTTTCAAGGCCCCTTCAGCAGTTACCAACATGTTCAACAATTCGATCTTAGTGCATTCAATCTTATTCATATGGTAGTTTACTATAAACTGCCAAATGAATCAGAAAGGGATTGCAGGATCAGATCTATCTGCAGTTCCTTATGCATGGACATACCGAGCTTCTCAAGCTCCTCAGGTCTTGATCATAGTCAAACAGTGATCGTGGACAGACTGCCCCTCGCGCATCTTTGCCTTGAAGAGTTCTTAGACACTTCAAAGCGTGCAGTGCGGCTCTACTCACCATACAACTCTTGCAGGTGAGCCAGTATTTCCTAGCAGTCTTCATGTTCTCATGCTGGCATTGAAGTTCATTAGTCATGGATGCCATGATGTAGCACTTGACCCTAATATCGTCATCTGTCCACTTTTGATGCGTCTCACGTTGATCATCAGTAGGATGTGCTGGTAACCTGGGGATGTCACTCTCGAGCACATACCCTAATTTCTCACAACTCAGAACTATTTTGAGGTTTCTCAGCCAGTCTTTGTAATTGGTTCCGTCAGTCGGCTGGTTCAAGAATACGGGTCAAAGGGTTTGAAGCTGACATTGTGATCTGTAGAGAGTAAAATTCTAGTTAGACTTTGTACTTGAACTCTATTTGTTTTAGGAACTTTTAAAACAAATATGCTCCCACTATTTTCTCGAATTCCTCAGACTCCCCTGATGGAGAAAAGAAAACCCTACGCGACTAGAATTTCTAGTGGGTACTGCGGTCTCACCGATTTACATGCCGTCTCACCTAACAGTTATTGGTGACATATAAATGAATGAGTGTACAACTCTTGTACAATGCTTCTCAAGCAAATTGCAGTGGTACTTGGTCTCTAAGTCATGAAGACCTCACCTAACAGTTATTGGCCCCATTACTTAGTTAAGTCAGACCCACCGTATAACCGCAGAAATAAAGTCGTCATTGGGTCCTCACCTATCAGTTATTGGTGCCCAACCCCACCTTTTCCCCACAACATCTCATGTCTAATAGAGAGATCCAGTCCCCCGATGCAACTTGCCCACTGTGTCCAGCCGAGACAAATCAACACCGAAAAGACCTTAGCAGCTCTACTATGGTGGAAACCTATGGACTTAATATTGCATAATCAAGTCTTAGTGTTTGCAACTTGAGTTCTTCATAAGAGGTAATCGAACAATTGGCCAGGTAAGCAGGTGGGAGGCTCCCCTTACTCAGAGAGTAAGGTCCTAATTAAGTAACCACCTTTAGGCTTGCCTAAACACCAATTAGATCAATTAATCTAATATGACTAACTCATATTGGTTCACCCTCGACTGATTAGGGAGGTTTCGATTTAGGTCTCACTCGATCGCGTATTCACATCTCATGCAAATATATCTACCCGCATAAACATAAGCATTAAACATCCAGGCATTTATCAAAAATAAAATTAATGGTGATAATCATGGATCTAGGATGGGGTCATTTTACAAGCACATGCACGTCAATTGGTTTGATCGTCTTCAACTCTTGACTCGATCTTGATCCCTAGGTCCAATTGTGATCAATTTGATCCATCTTCAGTCAACCCTTGATCTCGATCCGTGCATGTTGAGCTTGTTGATGTACATATCGATCAACTATCGACGTGCAACACACATCACAGATTACATCCCAGATTGCTTTAAAAATTAAATAAAAATAAGAATAAATTGCAACCCTTTTCATGAGACACGCAGGTCTCTAATACATGAATTTAAGATGCATGCAGGCATCTGAAAATTAAAATTACATGCATCACAGAACATCGCAGAACATTTCAGCACATTCAAAGGGTCCATCCATGATCATCACCATACGCATCACATGCATAAAAATTATTTTCAGATCTGATATTTAACTGATTATTTCATCTCATGACTTGCTGATTATGCAAGATATGATTCTAAACATTTATAATCACATTATCAAAGCATTAGAATCATTAATCCAAGCATCCAATGATTAGTATGCAGAAAAATCAGCAAGCTGAAAATTCTGCATACATAAATTTCAGCAAGCATAATCCATTAAATTTCAGATCTAAAATGCCTTTAAAAATTTAATTCTAATCTTAATATACATAATCATGGCTCTGATACCACTGTTAGCATCCCTCATATGCCATAAAATTTCAAAATAATTTTCAGATTGCAGCGGAAAAATATATGCGGGATCTGTTCATTGCATGAACGTATTTTAAAAACCTTTCGTTTGTAGATAGATTAGAATTAAATTATTTTAAACCATTTTAAAATCATTAAGAAGATCAGATCTTCACCTTGTGCGGGTAGATGGTCTCCGCAAATCTGATTTACGTGGATTTGTAGAAGGTTCAATGGAAGCCGCACACGCGTCCGGCCTCTACGGGTATCCACACGAAGTATGACCGATCGAAGCCTTCGTATCTCCCCGGGGTGCTAGCTCCCTTGCAGAGATGGCTTTAGATGGCTGAGGTCCTCTCCTTTGAATCAACCTTTGATTGGCTTGAGAGGAGGAAGAAGAAGGAAATGCCAAGGAAGAAGAAACAAAGGCTCTTCGCAGCCTTTTCTTTTTCTCCTACGCTGGACCCAGGAAAGGAAGAAGAAGGCCACCCCACCCTTTCTTTTCTCCCTTTTCTCTTGCGGCTGGAAGGAGGAATGAGGGAGGAGGGTGCTGCCGAAATGCCTAGAGAAAGCATGAGGAGGGCCGAAATCCCTCCTCTTTTTGAAGCATAATGGATAAGATGAGTTCCTATTTTTTAGGAACTCATCCTTATCCCATTATTGAATAGCTAGAGGGGCGTATGCCCCTCCTTCTTTCTCCACGCACACCCCAAGGGAGGGGCGTGGGCCCCTCCCTCAAATCTATTTAAATCTGCCATTTAAATAAATTAAAGGGTATTTTAATTTGGGTCTATTGTATGAGTCCAATCCTAGTCAAAATAGGATGTATATGCACCATTTCAATTTCCTCCAATCCTAATCTAATTAGGATTTAATTGAACCATGACTCTATTGAACTCTTCAATCCTAATCCAATTAGAGTCATGAAATTAATTAGATTAAATTTAAAATTAATTAGGACTTAAAAAATCCTAATCTAATTAGGACTTATTAAATTTCAGCCCTAAGACAATTAGGACTTTAGAAATCCTATTCCAAGTAGGATTCTAATTTAATTTGAAATCCTAATCCAATTAGGACTTCATGAATCCCACTCCAAGTAGGACTCATGATCAAGTCCAATTAATTAAATCAATTAATTAAATTAAATTACAATTTGATTGCAATTAATCCTTCTTCTAACCACTAACTCTTAGCGGGTTTCATTTATCAATCTAATTGATTATTTGTGATTCTAATCACATTCAACCATCGGATCGGTCAATACCTCTAATGTGTGTGACCCCATAGGTTCTATTCTGACTGTAGTGAGATATATTGCGATCTCTATCACAATATCATTGAAAACTCCTTTCAATGGGTTGAAACAATTCCAACTCAACTCACAGGGATTATCGACCATCGAGATGATCCCTGTGAGTCTCACCATCCACCAGTGACACCTAGCAGTATGTAGTGGCTACCCAGCAGAATAGAATGATGAACCTCTAGGTGCAGTTATCGTATGATACAGTCCTTCTATCGTGGATCCCTACAGACCGGAGGTCATGGATAACTCGTCAAACCTCGTCGTCTGTCATATGTCTAATTTATTTGACTTGAGTTCGATAGTGGAAAACTCTTTCTCCACTTTATATTATCTGCTGGCCAAGGTCTTAGAACTCAGTCTAATAAATCACATAGGATCACTCCTCTCTATCAAGGTCGATAGATTCCATGTAAGTGCATACCCTACTCCTACAGTGAACTTACTGCAGCCAATCTACACAACAAGGACCCATATGACTAGAGACCATGTATACGTGTAGTCAAACTACAATAACCTCACTGTGAGTAGCCGAAGCACCGTAGGTCAAAGGACCAGTCATACTACTGCAACATCAAGCAAGTCACTGACGAGTGGATAGACATCCAAGTGACTTCTTGTCTTGGTCACGCTCAGTACCCTTGTTCTCTAACAAGCACCTGCACTCTCACTTCAGTGTCCCTACACTGTGGACTCGAGTCTCGTCCATCCATAAGAAAAGCATCTGTGCACTGATCGGATCGATCACCGTCCTCGTGATGATCCATTGATCAGGAGCATTTAGAAATTAATCACCAATGATACATGGCTCAAATTCTCAACTCTTGAGAATATGTATCATCATCTTATTAATTTTTGGACGATTCATAGACACATAAACAATATGAATGAAAAGATGCCCATTTATTATTCAATAATAATAAAGTCAAGTACAAATTTATGTCCCAGAATAAATAATGTGTCTGCCAGATTGGCTTCTAGGGCATACATCTAACAATCTCCCACTTGCACTAAAGCCAATCAGTCATATATCTAAGTCCCATCTTCTCAAGGTGGGCTTTAGTCTTCTGCTGATTTAACTGCTTAGTGAGCGGGTCCGCCATATTGTCCGCGGAGTCTACTCTCTGCACTCGACATATTTTTTTCGAGGTTGTCGCGTATGAGGTGAAAGCGCCGCTCTATGTGCTTGGACTTCTGATGAGACCTTGGCTCCTTAGAAAGCTATGGCGCCATTATTATCGCAGTAGAGTGTGATGGCATCTGATGGCATTACATCTAACTCTGTAATAATTTTTGAACCAGAAAACTTCCTTTGCAGCTTCAGAGGCGGCGATATACTCAGCTTCCATGGTAGAATCAGCAATGATCGGTTGTTTGGAACTCTTCCAATTTACCGTACCACCATTCCAAGACACATTGCACATATCCAGATGTAGACTTTCTATCATCAATATCAGTCATAAGTCTGAATCTGTGTATCCTTCTACCTTTAACTCTGATTATCCTCCAAAAACCAAAAAAATCTTTAGTTTTTCTTAAGTACTTAAGAATGTTCTTCACAGCTGTCCAGTGCTCTTCGCCTGGATTCGACTGATATCTGCTAGTGCCTCACAGCAAGGGCTATATCAGGTCGTGTACACAGCATGGCATACATGAGGCTTCCTATTGCAGAAGCATAAGAATTCTGCTCATACGTTGAATCTCTTCAGATGTGTTGGGGCACATTTTTTGAGAGATGAATCCCATGCCTAAGGGGTAATAACCCCTTTGGAGTTTTCCATACTGAACCTCTTCAGTACCTCTCTATGTACATCTTCTGTGATAGGCCAAGCAACCTCTTAGATCTATCTCTATAGACCTTAATCCCCAAAATGTAGGATGCTTCCCCAAGATCTTTCATGGAGAACTCTTTTGACAACCAGACCTTGACCGAGGTTAGCATGGGAATATCATTCCCTATCAGGAGGATGTCATCCACGTACAATACGAGAAACACGACAGCACTCCCACTAACCTTCTTGTAAATACACGGTTCCTCTTCGTTCTTGATTGAAATCAAATGATTTGATCGCATCATTGAAATGAGTGTTCCAACTCCCGAGATGCTTGCTTTAGTCCATAGATGGACCTTTGCAGCTTGCAGATCTTGTGATCATCATCACTGGAAGTGAAACCCAAAGGCTGCTCCATAGTAGATATCTTCATCAAGATATCCATTCAGAAAAGCAGTTTTCACATCCATCTGCCATATTTCATAATCATGAAATGCTGGCAATGTCAAGCAATGTTCGAATGGATTTCAGCATGGCTACTGGTGAAAAGGTCTCCTGATAGTCAATGCCTTCGCGCTGACTATACCCTTTCGCCACTAGCCTTGCCTTATAGGTCTCTACCTTTCCATCTGAACCTTATCTTCCTTTTGTAGATCCATTTACATCCAATAGGTACTATACCTTCTGGTGGATCTATTAAGGTCCAGACTTGGTTGGAATACATGGAGTCTATTTCTGACTTCATGGCTTCATTTCTCGAAATCGATATTCAGATATCACCTCATTGTAGGTATTGGGATCCTGTACATGTTCCCCTATCTCCCATGAGGAACATTTCCTCTGTATCCTCTACTAGTATACCTAAGTATCTATCGGGAGGATGGGAGACCCTACTTGATCTACGAGGTGGAGGACGTACTACGTGTACTGGCTCTATGTGAATAGGTTCTAATAGGATCCATTACTCGTTGCTTTTCAGAGACTTTCTCTTCAAGCTCAATTTTCCTCCCACTGCCTCTATCAAGGATAAACTGTTTTTCCAAGCAGACGGCATGTCGGCTCACAAACACATTGTGATCCGCTGAGACGTAAAAATTGTATCCTAATGACTCTTTAGGATATCCTATGAAACGAGCACTTATGGTCCTAGGCTCTAACTTGTCTGTCTTGTTGTCGCTTGACGTGAGCAGGACATCCCCAAATCTTGAGATGACCAAGGACTCGGCTTCTTACCATGCCATATCTCATACGGTGTGGTAGGAACGAATTTGGAGGAACTCTATTCAATAAGTAAACTGCGGATAATAAGGCATCTCCCCAAAAAAACATAGGTAGATCAGTGAAGCTCATCATGGATCGGGACCATATCAAATAGAGTTCGATTCCTTCTTTCTGACACCCCGTTGAGTTGAGGTGTACCCAAAGGCGTCCATTGTGAGACTATGCCATTCTCCTTGAATTAGTCCCGAAATTCTCCACTAAGGTATTCTTCTCCTCGATCTGATCGAAGAACCTTAAGGATTTTTCCAGTCTGTTTTTCTACTTCATTTCTGAATTCTTTGAACTTTTTCAAAAGACTCAGATTTGTATCTCATAAGATACACATACCCATATCGTGAATAGTCATCGGTAAAAGGTAATGAAGTATGAATAACGACCCCTGGCTGACACATCAAATGGGCCACACACATCAGTGTATACCAGGGATAAGTATTTCAGTGGTCCTCTCCCCATGTCCTAATAAAGGTAATCTAGCCATTTTTCCTTGAAGATAGAACTCACAAACTGGATATGACTCGGAAGTCAATGGGCCGACAAGCCCATCTTTCTCCATTTTGTTCATTCTGTCCTCTTCAATATGGCCAAGCCTGAGGTGCCACAAATACTTCTAGTTTATCTCATCTCTGGATCTTTTAGATCCTATGGCACTCACTACTTGCTCAGACACATTCACTGACACATCAACATGCAAGTGATAGAGACTGTCAATCATGAAAACCATGTGCAACTAATTTATTTCTGAAATAAATAGAACAGCAGTCTTTGTCAAAGGTCAAAACATGACCATCCTGTGCTAAACATGAAACAGAAATCAAATTCCTGCTAGCAGCAGGGACATAATAATAGTCTCTAAGCAATAAATTAAATCCAGATGGTAATCGCAGAGGATAGGTGCCCACAGCTACAGCAGCAACTCTTGCCCCGTTGCCAACCCGAAGGGTTATTGCACCTTCCGCCAGCCTCCTACTTTCCTTTAGACCCTGCATAGTAGTGCGCAAATGAGCACTAGAACCAGAATCTATAACCCAACTAGAAGTAGAAGAAACCGTAAGGTTAGTTTCAATTACGAGCAAGTCTAACATACCTTCAGAAGGTGTGTTCTTTTTGTTCTTTAGGCTCTCGAGGTATGAAGGGCAGTTCCTTTTCCAGTGGCCGTCGACATTGCAGTGAAAATATTTTTCCTTGTCACTAGCCTTTTCTTATGAACTTCCTTCTTAGGCTTTTATCTTTCTTCTGCTTCTTTACAGGCTTCTTTTTCTTCCAAGTAGACTTTCTCTTGGAACCAGAAGTCAGCTCAGCAGCCAGAACAGAGCCCTTTGAACCTTTCAAGGCCCCTTCGGCAGTTACCAACATGTTCAACAATTCGGTCTTAGTGCATTCAATCTTATTCATATGGTAGTTTACTATAAACTGCCCAAATGAATCAGGAAGGGATTGCAGGATCAGATCTATCTGCAGTTCCTTATGCATGGACATACTGAGCTTCTCAAGCTCCTCGAGGTCCTTGATCATAGCCAAACAGTGATCGTGGACAGACTGCCCCTCGCGCATCTTTGCCTTGAAGAGTCTCTTAGACACTTCAAAGAGTGCAGTGCGGCTCTACTCACCATACAAACTCTTGCAGGTGAGCCAGTATTTTTTCTTGCAGTTTTCATGTTCTCATGCTGGCATTGAAGTTCATTAGTCATGGATGCCATGATGTAGCACTTGACCCTAATGTCGTCATCTGTCCACTTTTGATGCATCTCACGCTGATCATCAGTAGGACGTGCTGGTAACCTGGGGATGTCACTCTCGAGCACATACCTTAATTTCTCACAACTCAGAACTATTTTGAGGTTTCTCAGCCAGTCTTTGTAATTGGTTCCGGTCAGTCGGCTGGTTTCAAGAATACGGATCAAAGGGTTTGAAGCTGACATTGTGATCTGTAGAGAGTAAAGTTCTAGTTAGACTTCGTACTTGAACTCTATTTGTTTTAGAAAGTTTTAAAACAAATATGCTCCTGCTATTTTCTCAAATCCCTCATACTCCCCTGATGGAGAAACGAAAACCCTACGCGACTAGGATTTCTAGTGGGTACTGCGGTCTCACCGATTTACATGCCGCCTCACCTAACAGTTATTGGTGACATATAAATGGATGAGTGTACAACTCTTGTATAATGCTTCTCAAGCAAATTGCAGTGGTACTTGGTCTCTAAGTCATGAAGACCTCACCTAACAGTTATTGGCCCCATTACTTAGTTAAGTCAGACCCACCGTAATAACCGCAGAAATAAAGTCGTCATTGGGTCCTCACCTAACAATTATTGGTGCCCAACCCCACCTTTGCCCCACAACATCTCATGTCTAATAGAGAGGTCCAGTCCCCCGATGCAACTTGCCCACTGTGTCCAGCCGAGATAAATCAACACCGAAAAGACCTTAGCAGCTCTACTACGGTGGAAGACCTATGGACTTAATATTGCATAATCAAGTCTTAGTGTTTGCAACTTGAGTTCTTCATAAGAGGTAATCGAACAATTGGCCAGGTAAGCAGGTGGGAGGCTCCCCTTACTCAGAGAGTAAGGTCCTAATTAAGTAACCACCTTTTAGGCTTGCCTAGACACCAATTAGATCAATTAATCTAATATGACTAACTCATGTTGGTTCACCCTCGACTAATTAGGGAGGTTTCGATTTAGGTCTTACTCGATCGCGTATTCACATCTCATGCAAATATATATCTACCTGCATAAACATAAGCAATAAACATCCAGGCATTTATCAAAAATAAAATTAATGGTGATGATCATGGATCCAGGATGGGGTCATTTTACAAGCACATGCACGTCAATTGGTTTGATCGTCTTCAACTCTTGACTCGATCTTGATCCCTTAGGTCCAATTGTGATCAACTTCTTGATCCATCTTCAATCAACCCTTAATATCGATCCGTGCATGTTGAGCTTGTTGATGTACATATCGATCAACCATCGACGTGCAACACACATCACAGATTACATCCTAGATTGCTTTAAAAATTAAAATAAAAATAAAGAATAAATTGCAAACCCCTTTCATGAGACACGCAGGTCTCTAATACATGAATTTAAGATGCACGCAGGCATCTGAAAAATTAAAATTACATGCATCACAGAACATCGCAGAACATTTCAGCACATTCAAAGGGGTCCATCCATGATCATCACCATACGCATCACATGCATAAAAATTATTTTCAGATCTGATATTTAACTGATTATTTCATCTCATGACTTGCTGATTATGCAAGATATGATTATAAATATTTGTAATCACATTATCAAAGCATTAGAATCATTAATCCAAGCATCCAATGATTTGTATGCAGAAAAATCAGCAAGCTGAAAATTCTGCATACATAAATTTCAGCAAGCATAATCCATTAAATTTCAGATCTAAAATGCCTTTAAAAATTTAATTCTAATCTTAATCTACATAATCATGTGTTGCCCAGTAGATACAACCCAAGAGGGGGGGTGAATTGGGTCTTTTAAAACTTTTATGCTCCTTCTAAAACTTTATGATTAACTATGCTAAGTTGTATAGATGCACAGTGAAAGTTAAACTTAGCAAGGGTTTGATGTATAGACTTCGACTTGATTAAATATGCTTGCAACTAAAGGATGTGCGGATAAGAATTAAGCAAGCAATTTATCTAAGTAAGTAAGTGTGTTAGTTAGACAATAACTAGAGGCATTACAAACACAAAGGACATATAGTGGTTCGGTGCACCCCAGCACCTACATCCACTCCCCAAGACCTCTTGGGAATTTCACTATAATCCTACGGATTACAGCCGGTTGTTTTACAAGCTCACAACCCAACTTGTTGTTTTACGAGCGCACAACGAACTCGGTCGGTTTTCCCAGGCTCACCGACTAGAACCAACCCCGATTGTTTTCCCGGGATCACAATCAAACCCTTACACGTTGGTTTTACACTCGGCTCACCAACAAACCTATCTCCGTTGGTTTTCCCTTTGGCTCACCAACAAACCTTAAACCGTTGGTTTTCCCTTTGGCTCACCAACAAACCTTAACCCCTTGATTCAATCCCGTGATTGAATCAAGTTACAAGATAATAAAACAAAGTTTAAAACAAATCAAAGCTTCTTAAACAAGCAAATATAACAATATAAACAAATAGAGTAAAGAGAAGCCCTCAAACGAGTTTTGAAGATGGAGGAGCTCGGCTTCTTCTTTACTTGATCCTCCTCTGATTTGGCATGAAGTAGAGGATCCCCGAGGCAGCACACGGATGGAGAGGAAGCTTTCGGATTCACTTGGATGCTCTTCTTCTCTCTATTTCGTTTTGGATGGCCCTTTTGTGCTTATGGGAGATTTCCTTTGTAATCTCTTTGAGATCTCTTTCCTAGATGATCTCTCCCACTTCCATGATTTCTCCCCTAGCTCTCTTCTTGTTTTTATAGCTTTAGATGGCGTGGAAACAAGAATATAGCCGTTAGAGACAAAAATAGAGCCGTTGGACACAGTCTGCACTTCCTGACAATATTACCGTTGGGATCGGAGTCGACTCGCGCGATCAGGAGTCGACTCGCCTGTTGCAGGAGTCGGCTCGTGCTTTACTGGAGACGACTCGGCCACTGTTCCAAATTTGAATTAAAGTGCATGCCTTGACTGGGAGTCGACTCGGCTTAACCTGGAGTCGACTCCCCAACTTCTGGAGCTGACCTGGCAATTTCGGAGTCGGCTCATCCACTGAAGTCCGTGGATCCAATTTTGAATTTTGTCTTCTCGAGTCGACTCGACTGTCCTGGGAGTCGACTCGAATCTCAGAGCCCGAACTCCCGATCCTCTGTCTTTTGGCTCGTCCAGTCTTGGAGTCGACTCGAACTTCCTTGGAGTCGACTCGGCTCTCAGTTTGCGAAACACAGCCTTCTGCCATCTTGGTGTAGCGCTGCCTTGGAGTCGACTCGAGCTGTCTGGGAGTCGACTCGAATCTCAGAGGCAGTAACTTGGTTTTCTGTCTGTTGATGGTCGCGGAGTCTCGGAGTCGACTCGTGCAATGCGGGAGTCGACTCGAATCTCAGAGTCCCAAAAATGCTCTCTGACTTTTTCCTTGTGTTCCGCTGAGAGTCGACTCTTGCTTTCTTTGGAGTCGACCTACCAACCATCGGAGTCGACTCGCGTTCCACTGGAGTCGACTCGAATCTCAGACCCGAAAACTGCTCTCTGACTTTTCTGCCTGTGACTCCTAGGAGTCGACTCATACTTCTCCGGAGTCGACTCATACTTCTCCGGAGTCGACTCGAATTCCACTGGAGTCGACTCGAAGACTGTTCTTTTGAATTTTTCTTTTGATTTTACTCCTCCAATTTGAATCCTTTGAACTTTAAACTTGGGCCAACAAATTGTAGCTTTCTTCCAACTTGAGAGCTTTGGAGGCCTTCTTGTGTTCTTCCAACTTGCTATATTCCTTGCAAAATAAATATCTTTCTCCTTGCAACATAAACATTAGTATCTATACTTCAAGGTTTTGTGATCATCAAAATCAATCTATGAATCAATCTTTGGGTCATCAATCTCCCCCTTTTTGATGATGACAAAACTTGGAGTATATGCAATATAAAAGATATTGATTTCTAGAAGTAATACATAGCTAAGTTGCATGAAGTGGAAAACATATATATTTAAAAACATACTTCATGATAATGCTTTAGATGTAATCAGCTTAACACAATCAACATATTTAAATTTTAAGCTGATTTGTATTTAATTCAAAGTAATAAAGCATTCTGAGTATATAGCATATACTTAGATATTTCTCCCCCTTTTTGACAACATCAAAAAGATAGTGAAACATTAAGTACAAAGATCAGAGCAGAACACATCGAGTGTGAATTCAAGAGGTTTTTTAATTTGATACCACAGATAGTTTTCTAATCAAGTGTAGGTGGAATCTTGCTTAGGTTAATTCAAGAAGTACCACAAATGATATTCAAGAAAAAATATGAGTGGAAATCTAACCTCTCTTCACTAAGTATGAAAGCTTGTTCATTTAAGACATTTTGCCCAATCTATTAAGTATTTTATCAATATGAGAGCAATTTTTGAGTAAAAGATCAAAACTTATATATTTGAAAGACATATCATCATGTTGGATCATTAATTCTTAATGACTTCAAAGTTCTTTTATGATAATAAAAGCATTGGAGCACAAATACCAAAATATAAAATCATGCAATTTTTGATACATCTTTGAGCTCTTTTAAAGACTTTCTTTTATTCTTTTAGAAAATAAGCACAATTTGATACATAAAATAATGAATTGGCAAAAATTGAAGTTCTAAAGAGCAAACCAATTAGGACTCATTAGTGAAGTTCAAAATAGATTTTCTAAGAGATACTCTTGTAAATTTAATACATTGTTCTCCCCCTGTTTCATTAAATTAGAGGCTCTTAAGATTTGTAATTTGGTTCATGAGTGATGCATAAGATATACTAACCAAATAACACGCCTCAAGGTGTATCATAAAGATTTTTAGATTTAAATTTCAGATGATACATATTGGAGAGTATTAGGATCACTTTTCATTTAGTATTCTTTCCCTCTCCTATAGATTTATGTAATTAAGTTCCATAAGACCTCTCCTTCTGAAATTTTCTTTCTCCCCCTCAATTGATCATTCCATTTAAGAGTTTAGAATCCTAAGATAATGTTCAATAAGATTGTCAATCTCAAAAATATATTTCAGCTTATTTTCATAAGACTCAAGATTTGAGATAAGACAACCTTTATAGAACTCATCTCAAGGAAATTAAAGCATGTCTTGCAATATAAGGAGGTTCATCAAAATCAATCCATAAAATTCAAAGTATGCATCAAAATAAAGTGTCTTTGGGATAGGATACTGAATATCTAAAGCTCCCCCTCAAAAGATGCATTTTTCTTTAATCATTTTAATTGTTGAATTTTAGATTTTAGTGATAAACGTGAATAACACTGAAATTCTGTAATATCAAGAATGTAGAGTGATCTAGAATTATTCAGAATTTATAGTAATCACTCTTTCTAATCCTTTAAGAATAAGTTATGCTTTCTCCTAATCTTAGAGAAAATGTATAAAAGTATTAATCAGAAAATGATTCAATTAAAGCTCAATTTCTTTCAAAAGCATTTACATTTTCTTTCTTTTAGAGTCATTTGAGTGAACTAAAATATTTCTAGTTTTAAGATCATTCACTCTATTGATGGAAGTCTTTAATAATGTAGGAGAGAAAAACATATAGATGATCATTGAAGTATATCTATTTATAGAACTCAATTTCTTAATTATAGTTTTTCTGCAATGGATACATGAAGCATAATAAATCTTTTTAATATCAAAATAAACTCATATATTTAAAAATATTTGTTTGCAATTAAGATCATTGAAAGACACATCATTTAGACCAATATTAGTATACTTTGAAGATAAGAAATGATATGTTTCGGATGCGTATCGGAGCAATCAACCAAGGCATCAAAATTAATTCTGTTTTTCTTAAATTAAAATTTTATTTAGAAATCATATTGAGTTTAAGCTTTTATACAAAATCAGATTCTGAATTTCATAAAGATTTTCAATAGAGGCTTTTAAAGTCATAATTTGAGATATGTATCTTTCACAATGTAGCTCATCTTAAATTGTTACGATTGAAAAATACATATTTCAATAACATTAAAGCACTTTCAGAATCTTTGTGTTTAATTTTGAGTTTCGATACACAATAAAGGATATTTTAACAAGTATTAGGACATTATGTATCAAAGTTAGGCAAGTAGAAAGATAGATCAAAATCAATTTATTTTTCCTAAATAGAGATATTCTTCTCTTCTCCTTTCTACAATTTTATTTAGCTTTCAGATTTTAACAATGATTGTGAATGACAAATCTGAAATTTCTTTTCAATAAAACTAAACAAAGATGTTATGTAGTATTTCATTCAATCAAGTTGTCCAAGTATGGGGAACTACAAAAAATATTGAGAACCCATAATTTAAAAATATCATGCTATATGCAAAATATAGTGTGTGTTAAGTCATACATTAAAATATTAAGAACAAGCATGTCAAGGATCGAAATCAATTCTTTTCGAATTAACTCCTCCTATTTAAATATAATCTTCCACTAATTTCATCCTTAAGGTGTGTTTCCAAGTGATTAAAACTTGACTTGATTCTTCTTATATACTTTCATTTACTTTGTCATTCATTTTTACTTTCTTATGCTTTATACTCTATTTGCTCCCTATCCGGTGGAGTTGGGAAGGGGCACGAGGTACTACCACTAGCCTTCCTCTTGTGCCGTCCCTAATATGCCCTACACCGAATAGTTGGGTCAAATAGTGCCGGGTACTACCACTAGCCTCCCCATTGGCACCATCCCTATGATGAGCAATATAGAAAGGTTAAAATGTTTACTTCAAAACCTCCCTGTTTAAGTGTAATTAATTATGGATTTTATCCCTTCCAAAAGAATGCTCACACAAGTCTCACAAATGTGTCGAATATATTAAGTTTGTTTTGCTTTTCCTTAAGGTTGAAGTGTTTGCCTCTACTTGGATTTTACTTCTCTTGAATAATATCCATTTTCTTTTCTTTATCTCTCTCTCTTTTTGTTATTCTCAAGTAATTTTCATGAGAGAGCAGAATAGAGAATTAATCTTACGTATCATATATATGTATATCATGCAAACAACATTTTCATTATGCTCAAGGATTCATAACTTCTCACAAGTTATTTTACATCAACATTTTAAGCATATACTTGTGTATTTCATGGTTATGACATAGGCAAAGATATATTTTTGATTGAGCAAACCATGAAACAATTTCTAAAAGTATAAGTCAGTCAATACACATATAGACATGATATCAAAAATTAATAATTAAAGAATTTAATCATGCCATAATAGGATTTGAGTTATTGACTTTGCTCAATTAATTTGTGAGAAAGGTTTCTAAAATTACCTATTCATTATATGTTCTTCAAGCCAAACTAGATTTCTTATGTGTGAACTTTTGGCTGAAGAAGATCCTCTCTCTTGTTTGCATGTGAATGTTTAGTGTATCTTACATGAAGATATCCTTCAAGTTGAAATTTCTCATTTTTCTTTCTTGAAGGAAGGTCATTAGTTTCTTTAAGATACAAAGCATTCATCCAACATATATACATTTTTAATTAGATGACTCAATATAAGATATGACAATAGTTGCATGTTGAGTCACTTTACTCAAGAGATTCCCTAAATATAAGCAAGCACATATCACTTGAACTAAAGAGATAGTTTCATTAAATCAGATGGTTCAAGGACAAGCATGTGAGGCAATAGGTAGATTTATCAAGGTCAAATCAATTTCTTATTTTCAAAATCAATTTAGTTTAGATTTTATTCAATAAGGCACGCTAGCTAAGTTTTAATCAACTTATCTTAAACAGTTGTTTCTATCACAATTCAGATTATGATTTATTTGTTTATCAATAAAATATGATTCATTAAAGTTAGATTGATGTCTTGCACAAGGTCACATAATGAGCATACAACCTGGTCTACTAGCTGTATGATAAAATAATTATTCTATCATGCTTCAATACAGCTTTAAACAGTAGATCTATTTTGCTCATTCTTTTCAAATTCTACAAGATGGGGTCATAGACATACCTTCTTCATGCCAATCTTCTATAAGAGTTTTCTTGTGGACTAACATTGGTCAATGAAGATCCCCTTTCCTGTTTGTCTTAATTTGGAGTTTGAGAGAAGATGTTAATTCATTCATCATACATATTTCAAACTCACCTTGCAATATAACTCTTTATTAGTAGAACCAGAAATGATGTCATTAATGTATACTTTGAGCAAGTGAGGTGTCACACATTTTTTGATGCAAAGAATTATCACTATTACCTTCTATCAAAAAGGTTATTTAAGCTTTTATATCATGCTCTTGATGCTTGTTTTAAATCACATATTGCTTTATCATATATGTAATGTGTAATTTTTAAATATGGTGGTTATAGATCTACTTTTTAATGAAATAACCACATAGGAGTGAATTCTACACATTCATTTGACAGAATATAAAGCTCATGAGTCAAGCAAATGATAGTGGTGATCTTTACTTTTAATCATGCAAGAATCAAGATCTATTTCATCTTTTCTTGATTCAGTCTTTTAGTAGTTATCAATTTTTCTTCATTAAGTGCATTTCTGAAAAACTCAATTTTGTTATAATTATTAACAAGTTTTCAGATTGTTATATGTAAAAGATTAACCATATATAATTTGATCTTAGTATCTTGACAGTAAATCATTAGTCTCATAGAGAATAAGACGACTTGATATTTTTGCAACTAAAATCTTTTCATTGAATATTCTATATGCATTGCTTGATGAATGATATCCAAGGATAGACATATCTCTATCAGATTTGGCATTATTTTCATAATAACATGTACGACTGGAAAATATGAAAGATATGCAATGGTTCATTTTTCATTTTTCAGAAGATCAAAATTTTCATCAAAAATAGAAATCATATGTATGACAATCAGTGATGATAGTCTTTTAAAAATTATTTAAGTAGATGACTATCATACATAATTGTCTTTTTCATTTCTTCAAGAATTCTATTAATCCTATTTTGCTTATGGTGTCCTTGGTGCTGAAAACATTGGATTTAATATTATTTTCTGTATAACCTTTATCAGGATTTTGGTTTTCAACACTGTGCCATGATACTCTTTATCTTCACAGTTTGGAAACCTTTATCATTTGAACCACTTTTACAAGATTTAGTAAATACAGAAAAATACTTCAGTTTTATTTTTCAAGAATAAATCCAATGTAAGCTTTTGAAAAACTTGGAGATGGAAACAACATCTTTAGATTTAGAAATGATTTTTGTTTGTTTCCTTAGTTAGCATGCATAGCAAAACTTTAACCTTTAAGTAGATAATCTAAGTAAGCCTATGGCAAGGTCTTTTGAGATTAAGTACATACTAGCATGAGTTGATTTTATATGCCAAGGATGGTTTCTTGGTATTCATAGTGCATATATTCAAAAGCATACCAAGTACACATTATCATATCTATGATCAATAAACAATAATGCCATGGATAATAACTCTCAATCAAGCATATAGAGAATTCATAGAGTTATTCTTAATAAATTGATTAATCATTTAGCACCTTATCCACTAGTGAGTAAAATGAAATGATTTGATTATATTTCCAAAAGTATTTTCTATATCACAAAATTGATCACTACTAGCAAATCATATCAAATACTAAAGCACAAATAATGATGAGATGCAAGAATTACTGATTTCATTATTATTTTTTTGTTAATAACTTTTTAAGTTTCTTTATGTTCCATGGGTACCTTGGTACACCTATGTGTACATCCTCATTTTCTCATTTTGGGTACCCAAGCTTGCTTGAGTCCTTGAGAGTTAGGACATATGGTTCCTTTTGGAACCCATATCTGTTTAATAGTAATAACTTTACCATTTGATTTAATTATACTAGAACGATAGGTAAAGTTGTTATTCCCATCCTTTTTATTTTTGAAATAAGTTATCTTATTTAATGGTTTGCTTGGTAAATTGATGACCTTTTTCTCTAGAGATTTATGGCTAAGTGAAGGAGTCAAGCTAAATTTTGATTTATCAAAATCAGCATGTTGGCTTTCAAACATCATTTTTAATCTTTCTGAGCTTACGGTGAATTTGTTAATGCAAGATTTTAATTGATTAATTTCTTTGCTTAAGTTTTGATTTTCTTTAATTAAGCTATGATTTTTCTGAATCAATTCTTCTGAAAATGACCTTAAGCATTCATTTTCAGAATTTAGTTTCTCTTGTATTTCATCATTAGAATTTCTTTCTTTTGAAATTTTCAGATTTAGTTTCTTAAGATTTTTATTCTTTACAGCTAATTTTCTACATTCACCATACAAATCATGAAAAGCATTTAATAATTCATCATAAGAAAATTCTTCTTGAAAATTATTTGATGTAAGAGTAGATTCAGTTTTTACCTTGTCTTCTTGCGCCATAAAGCACAAGTCAGTTACCTCTTGTAATTTCTTGGAGCTAATATCATCATTGTTGCTCCTAACCTTTATTTTTTGGCTTGACTCTTTCTTGGTCAAGGCTTTCTTCCTTTTTATCTCTTTCTTCCTTTCTTCTTGCTTTTTTTTTTTTCTTTGTCTTTAGGAAGCTGATTTGCCTCGGAGTCGACTCGGACCTTATTGGAGTCGACTCGACTAACTTGGGAGTCGACTCTGAGCTACTTGGAGTCGACTCGACTGAGGGAGATTCATCACCCTTTTCTGCAGTCTCATTGTTAGTATATAATTGAAGCATATGAGAGCTAATCTGAGATTTATCATAAATATTTTCTAAAGTATCCCAGATCTCCTTAGCAGATAGGCATGCAGAAATTTCATTAAACTTTGTTTCTTGAATAGCACAATATAATATGTTCATAGCATTAGCATTTAATTGTGCTAAGTCCTTCTCATTAATGTGAGAGAGTGTGTGAAGGTCATTTATTATGATTTTCCATAGATAATAGTTTTGTGATTGAATGAAAATGCGCATGCGTATTTTCCAATGTGGGTAGTTTATACCATTAAACAGTGGAGGTGTATCAATTGATTGTCCTTCTCCTAGAAAACTATCTATTTGAGTTGTCATGATCTTTGGCTCTAGTCGGTTAAGACTACAAATAATATTTGAGCACCTGCTCTGATACCACTTGTTGCCCAGTAGATACAACCCAAGAGGGGGGGTGAATTGGGTCTTTTAAAACTTTTATGCTACTTCTAAAACTTTATGATTAACTATGCTAAGTTGTATAGATGCACAGTGAAAGTTAAACTTAGCAAGGGTTTGATGTATAGACTTCGACTTGATTAAATATGCTTGCAACTAAAGGATGTGCGGATAAGAATTAAGCAAGCAATTTATCTAAGTAAGTAAGTGTGTTAGTTAGACAATAACTAGAGGCATTACAAACACAAAGGACATATAGTGGTTCGGTGCACCCCAGCACCTACATCCACTCCCCAAGACCTCTTGGGAATTTCACTATAATCCTACCGATTACAGTCGGTTGTTTTACAAGCTCACAACCCAACTTGTTGTTTTACGAGCGCACAACGAACTCGGTCGGTTTTCCCAGGCTCACCGACTAGAACCAACTCCGATTGTTTTCCCGGGATCACAATCAAACCCTTACACGTTGGTTTTACACTCGGCTCACCAACAAACCTATCTCCGTTGGTTTTCCCTTTGGCTCACCAACAAACCTTACACCGTTGGTTTTTCCTTTGGCTCACCAACAAACCTTAACCCCTTGATTCAATCCCGTGATTGAATCAAGTTACAAGATAATAAAACAAAGTTTAAAACAAATCAAAGCTTCTTAAACAAGCAAATATAACAATATAAACAAATAGAGTAAAGAGAAGCCCTCAAACAAGTTTTGAAGATGGAGGAGCTCGGCTTCTTCTTTACTTGATCCTCCTCTGATTTGGCATGAAGTAGAGGATCCCTGAGGCAGCACACGGATGGAGAGGAAGCTTTCGGATTCACTTGGATGCTCTTCTTCTCTCTATTTCGTTTTGGATGGCCCTTTTGTGCTTATGGGAGATTTTCTTTGTAATCTCTTTGAGATCTCTTTCCTAGATGATCTCTCCCACTTCCATGATTTCTCCCCTAGCTCTCTTCTTGTTTTTATAGCTTTAGATGGCGTGGAAACAAGAATATAGCCGTTAGAGACAAAAATAGAGCCATTGGACACAGTCTGCACTTCCTGACAATATTACCGTTGGGATCGGAGTCGACTCGCGCGATCAGGAGTCGACTCGCCTGTTGCAGGAGTCGGCTCGTGCTTTACTGGAGATGACTCGGCTACTGTTCCAAATTTGAATTAAAGTGCATGCCTTGACTGGGAGTCGACTCGGCTTAACCTGGAGTCGACTCCCCAACTTCTGGAGCTGACCTGGCAATATCGGAGTCGGCTCATCCACTGAAGTCCGTGGATCCAATTTTGAATTTTGTCCTCTCGAGTCGACTCGACTGTCCTGGGAGTCGACTCGAATCTCAGAGCCCGAACTTCCGATCCTCTGTCTTTTGGCTCGTCCAGTCTTGGAGTCGACTCGAACTTCCTTGGAGTCGACTCGGCTCTCAGTTTGCGAAACACAGCCTTCTGCCATCTTGGTGTAGCGCTGCCTTGGAGTCGACTCGAGCTGTCTGGGAGTCGACTCGAATCTCAGAGGCAGTAACTTGGTTTTCTGTCTGTTGATGGTCGCGGAGTCTCGGAGTCGACTCGTGCAATGCGGGAGTCGACTCGAATCTCAGAGTCCCAAAAATGCTCTCTGACTTTTTCCTTGTGTTCCGCTGAGAGTCGACTCTTGCTTTCTTTGGAGTCGACCTACCAACCATCGGAGTCGACTCGCGTTCCACTGGAGTCGACTCGAATCTCAGACCCGAAAACTGCTCTCTGACTTTTCTGCCTGTGACTCCTAGGAGTCGACTCATACTTCTCCGGAGTCGACTCATACTTCTCTGGAGTCGACTCGAATTCCACTGGAGTCGACTCGAAGACTGTTCTTTTGAATTTTTCTTTTGATTTTACTCCTCCAATTTGAATCCTTTGAACTTTAAACTTGGGCCAACAAATTGTAGCTTTCTTCCAACTTGAGAGCTTTGGAGGCCTTCTTGTGTTCTTCCAACTTGCTATGTTCCTTGTAAAATAAATATCTTTCTCCTTGCAACATAAACATTAGTATCTATACTTCAAGGTTTTGTGATCATCAAAATCAATCTATGAAACAATCTTTGGGTCATCATCATGGCTCTGATACCACTGTTAGCATCCCTCATATGCCATAAAAATTTCGAAATAATTTTCAGATTGCAGCGAAAAAATATATGTGGGATCCGTTCATCGCATGAACGTATTTTAAAAACCTTTCGTTTGTAGATAGATTAGAATTAAATTATTTTAAACCATTTTAAAATCATTAAGAAGATCAGATCTTCACCTTGTGTGGGTAGATGGTCTCCGCAAATCTGATTTACATGGATTTGTAGAAGGTTCAACGGAAGCCGCACACGCGTCTGGCCTCTACGGGTATCCACACGAAGTATTGAACCGGTCGAAGCCTTCGTATCTCCCCGGGGTGCTAGCTCCCTTGTAGAGATGGCTTTAGATGGCTGAGGTCCTCTCCTTTGAATCAACCTTTGATTGGCTTGATAGGAGGAAGAAGAAGGAAATGCCAAGGAAGAAGAAACAAAGGCTCTTCGCAGCCTTTTCTTTTTCTCCTACGCTGGACCCAGGGAAGAGGAAGAAGAAGGCCACCCCACCCTTTCTTTTTCTCCCTTTTCTCTTGCGGCTGGAAGGAGGAATGAGGGGAGGAGGGGTGCTGCCGAAATGCCTAGAGAAAGCATGAGAGGAGGGGCCGAAATCCCTCCTCTTTTTGAAGCACTAATGGATAAAGATGAGTTCCTATTTTTTAGGAACTCATCCTTATCCCATTATTTGAATAGCTAGGAGGGGCGTATGCCCCTCCTTCTTTCTCCACGCACACCCCAAAGGGAGGGGCGTGGGCCCCTTCCTCAAATCTATTTAAATCTGCCATTTAAATAAATTAAAAGATATTTTTAATTTGGGTCTATTGTATGAGTCCAATCCTAGTCAAAATAGGATTTATATGCACCCATTTCAATTTCCTCCAAATCCTAATCTAATTAGGATTTAATTGAACCATGACTCTATTGAACTCTTTAATCCTAATCCAATTAGAAGTCATAAAATTAGTTAGATTAAATTTAAAATTAATTAGGACTTAAAATAATCCTAATCCAATTAGGACTTATTAAATTTCAGCCCTAAGACAATTAGGACTTTAGAAATCCTATTCCAAGTAGGATTCTAATTTAATTTGAAATCCTAATCCAATTAGGACTTCATGAATCCCACTCCAAGTAGGACTCATGATCAAGTCCAATTAATTAAATCCAATTAATTAAATTAAATTACAATCCGATTGCAATTAATCCTTCTTCTAACCACTAACTCTTAGCGGGTTATCCATTTATCAATCTAATTGATTATTTGTGATTCTAATCACATTCAACCATCGGAACGGTCAATACCTCTAATGTGTGTGACCCCATAGGTTCTATTCTGACTGGTAGTGAGATATATTGCGATCTCTATCACAATATCATTGAAAACTTCTTTCAATGGGTTGAAACAATTCCAACTCAACTCACTAGGGATTATCGACCATCGAGATGATCCCTGTGAGTCTCACCATCCACCAGTGACACCTAGTAGTATGTAGTGGCTACCCAGCAAAATAAAATGATGAACCTCTAGGTGTAGTTATCGTATGATACAGTCCTTCTATCGTGGATTCCTACAGACCGGAGGTCATGGATAACTCGTCAAACCTCGTCGTCTGTCATATGTCTAAATTTATTCGACTTGAGTTCGATAGTGAAAAACTCTTTCTCCACTTTATATTACTACCCTAGCCAAGGTCTTAGAACTCAGTCTAATAAATCACATAGGATCACTCCTCATCTATCAAGGTTGATAGATTTCATGTAAGTGCATACCCTACTCCTACAATGAACTTACTGCAGCCAATCTACACAACAAGGACCCATATGACTAGAGACCATGTATATGTGCAGTCAAACTACAATAACCTCACTGTGAATAGCCGAAGCACCGCAGGTCAAAGGACCAGTCACACTACTGCAACATCAAGCAAGTCACTGACGAGTGGATAGACATCCAAGTGACTTCTTGTCTTGGTCACGCTCAGTACCCTTGTTCTCTAACAAACACTTGCACTCTCACTTCAGAATCCCTACACTGTGGACTCGAGTCTCGTCCATCCATAAGGAAAGCAATCTGTGCACTGATCGGATCGATCATCGTCCTCGTGATGATCCATTGATCAGGAGCATTTAGAAATTAATCACCAATGATACATGGCTCAAATTCTCAACTCTTGAGAATATGTATCATCATCTTATTAATTTCTTGGACGATTCATAGACACATAAACAATATGAATGAAAAGATGCCCATTTATTATTCAATAATAATAAAGTCAAGTACAAATTTATGTCCCAGAATAAATAATGTGTCTGCCAGATTGGCTTCTAGGACATACATCTAACACTTCATCCGAATCCAACATCTCAAATTTCCCAGCATCCCATGTATCCATTCGAACGAGCTCATCACAGCCTTTCGGAGTTCTCCCACGTGCAATCCACATCCTCCGAAGCTCTTCTCCCGCGATCAACGCCTGTGCGTCCGTCTCTTTCGTATCTTGCCATCAAGGAACCATCGATCCAGCCATCTTCTTCTTCCTCCCGTCGATCCCGCGGCGCCCTCCAAGTGATCCCGTGGCCAGCCCCTCTTCCCGAGTCCATGATCCCAGTGCCCCGCATCCAAATCCATGCCTTCCCCCTAGCTTCTTTTGCCTGTTCCAGTCGCATCCAGCATGCCGAGCGATTTCCCAGCTCTCTTCCAGATCAGCCTCCTTCCCAGCAGCCTGTAAGCCAAGCTCTTCCGCGTCCGTGCTCCATGGATCACGCCCTTCTTCCAACGCTCATTCTGTGGTCCAAAGAAGGAAGTCAATGAAGCTTCTGGAGCTGACCCAGCCATTCTCCCCACCTCTTCCACGATCCATCCTAGCCTCCCGCACCCCATTGATCGCGATCTCCCTGCATCACGTTCTCCTCCAGCAATCTCGCGTGCAACATGATGACCCAAAGATTGATTCATAGATTGATTTTGATGATCACAAAACCTTGAAGTATGGATACTAATGTTTATGTTGCAAGGAGAAAGATATTTATTTTGCAAGGAACATAGCAAGTTGGAAGAACACAAGAAGGCCTCCAAAAGCTCTCAAGAAAAGTTAGAAGAAAGCTACAATTCATTGGCCCAAGTTTAAAGTTCAAAAGGTTCAAATTGGAGGAGTAAAATCAAAGGAAAAATTCGAAAGAATAGTCTTCGAGTCGACTCCTGAGGAATTCGAGTCGACTCCAATGTTTACCGAGTCGACTCCGGGGAAGTATGAGTCGACTCCTAGGAGTCACAGACAGAAAAGTCAGAGAGCAGTTTTCGGGTCTGAGATTCGAGTCGACTCCAGTGGAACGCGAGTCGACTCCGATGGTTGGTAGGTCGACTCCAAAGAAAGCAAGAGTCGACTCTCAGCGGAACACAAAGAAAAAGTCAGAGAGCATTTTTGGGACTCTGAGATTCGAGTCGACTCCCGCATTGCACGAGTCGACTCCGAGACTCCGCGACCATCAACAGACAGAAAAACCAAGTTACTGCCTCTGAGATTCGAGTCGACTCCCAGACAGCTCGAGTCGACTCCAAGGCAGCGCTACACTAAGATGGCAGAAGACCAACTTTCGGAAACTGAGAGCCGAGTCGACTCCAAGGAAGTTCGAGTCGACTCCAAGACTGGATGAGCCAAAAGACAGAGAATCGGGAGTTCGGACTCTGAGATTCGAGTCGACTCCCAGGACAGTCGAGTCGACTCGAGTGGACAAAATTCAAATTTTGATCCACGGACTACAGAGGATGAGCCGACTCCAAAATTGCCAGGTCAGCGCCAGAAGTTGGCGAGTCGACTCCGGGTTAAGTCGAGTCGACTCCCAGTCAAGACGGCAACTTTAATTCAAACTTGGAACAGTTGCCGAGTCGACTCCGGAAAAGCTCGAGTCGACTCCTGCTACAGCCGAGCCGACTCCTGATCGCGCGAGTCGACTCCAAACCCAACGGTCATATTGTCAGGAGCTGCAGACTGGTTCCAACGGCTCTATTTTTGTCTCTAACGGCTATATTCTTGTTTCCACTCCATCTAAAGCTATAAAAACAAGAAGAGAGCTAGGGAAGAAGGCATGGAAGTGGGAGAAAACATTTAGGAAAGAGATTACAAGGAAAATCTCCCATAAGCACAAAAAGGGCCATCCAAAGAGAAATAGAGAGAAGAAGAGCTTCCAAGTGAATCCCAAAGCTTCCTCTCCATCAGTGTGCTGCCTCGGTGATCCTCTACTTCGTGCCAAATCAGAAGAGGGTCAAGTAAAGAAGAAGTCGAGCTCCTCCATCTTCAAAACTCGTTTGAGGGCTTCTCTTTACTCTGTTTGTTTATATTGTTATATTTGCTTGTTTAAGAAGCTTTGATTTGTTTTAAACTTTGTTTTATTATCTTGTAACTTGATTCAATCACGGGATTGAATCAAGGGGTTAAGGTTTGTTGGTGAGCCAAAGGGAAAACCAACGGTGTAAGGTTTGTTGGTGAGCCGAAGGGAAAACCAACGGAGATAGGTTTGTTGGTGAGCCGAGGGTAAAACCAACGTGAAAGGGTTTGATTGTGAGCCCGGGAAAACAATCGGGGTTGGTTCTAGTCGGTGAGCCTGGGAAAACCGACCGAGTTCGTTGTGATCTCGCAAAACAACAAGTTGGGGTGTGAGCTTGTAAAACAACCGACTGTAATCTGTAGGATTATAGTGAAATTCCCAAGAAGTCTTGGGGAGTGGATGTAGGTGCTGGGGTGCACCGAACCACTATATGTTTGCTGTGTTTGTAATGCTTTTTGTCATTATCTAACTCACACACTTACTCACTTAGATAAATTGCTTGCTTAACTATTATCCGCGAATTCTTTAGTTGCAAGCATACTCAATCAAGTCACATTCTATACATCAAACTGTCGCTAAGTTTAACTTTCACTGCGCATATATACAACTTAGCATAATTAATCAAAAAGTGCTAGAAGTAGCTTAAAAGTTTTAAAAGACCCAATTCACCCCCCCTCTTGGGTTGTATCTACTGGGCAACAAGTGGTATCAGAGCAGGTGCTCTAAGATTAATTATTGATCTCACGATCAAGAGCCAAAGATCATGACAACTCAAATAGATAGTTTTCTAGGAGAAGGACAGTTAATTGATAGGCCTCCACTGTTTAATGGCATAGACTACACATATTGGAAAGCACGCATGCGCATTTTTATTCAATCACAAAACTATTATTTATGGAAAATCATAATAAATGACCTTCATACACTCTCTAAAACTATTAATGAAAAGGACTTAGCACAATTGAATGCTAATGCTATGAACATATTATATTGTGCTATTCATGAAACGAAGTTTAATGAAATTTCTGCATGCTTATCTGCTAAGGAGATCTGGGATACTTTAGAAACTATTTATGATAAATCTCAGATTAGCTCACATGTGCTTCAATTGCGTACTAACAATGAGATTGCAGAATCCTCCACAGTAGCCGAGTCGACTCCCAGTTCGTCCGAGTCGACTCCTAGAGAAGAACAGTCTGAAAGGCAGAGACACAGTCTTGAAGACCCTGTGAACGAGTCGACTCCAAGTAGTTCCGAGTCGACTCCCAAGCTAGCCGAGTCGACTCCAATAAGGTCCGAGTCGACTCCGAGGCAAATCAGCTTCCTAAAGACAAGGAAAAAGAGAAAGCAAGAAGAAAGGAAGAAAGAGATAAAAAGGAAGAAAGCCTTGACCAAGAAAGAGTCAAGCCAAAAAATAAAGGTTAGGAGCAACAATGATGATATTAGCTCCAAGAAACTACAAGAGGTAACTGACTTGTGCTTTATGGCACAAGAAGACAAGGTAAAATCTGAATCTACTCTTACCTCAAATGATTTTCAAGAAGAATTCTCTTATGATGAATTATTAAATGCTTTTCATGAGTTGTATAGTGAATGTAGAAAATTAACTGTAAAGAATAAAAATCTTAAGAAACTAAATTCTGAAAATGAAAGCTTAAGGTCATTTTCAGAAGAATTGATTCAGAAAAATCATAGCTTAATTAAAGAAAATCAAAACTTACGCGAAGAAATTAATCAATTAAAATCTTGCATTAACAAATTCACCGTAAGCTCAGAAAGATTAAAAATGATGTTTGAAAGCCAACATGCTGATTTTGATAAATCAAAATTTAGCTTGACTCCTTCACTTAGCCATAAATCTCTAGAGAAAAAGGTTATCAATTTATCAAGCAAACCATTAAATAAGATAACTTATTTCAAAAATGAAAAGGATGGGAATAACAACTTTACCTATCGTTCTAGTATAATTAAATTAAATGGTAAAGTTATTACTATTAAACAGATATGGGTTCCAAAAGGAACCATATGTCCTAACTCTCAAGGACTCAAGCAAGCTTGGGTACCCAAAATGAGAAAATGAGGATGGACACATAGGTGTACCAAGGTACCCATGGAACATAAAGAAACTTAAAAAGTTATTAACAAAAAAATAATAATGAAATCAGTAATTCTCGCATCCTCTCATACTGAAATTGTTTTATTAGTTGATTAAAACACATCTTGCAAGTATTAATCATTCTTTTCTTGTGATATAAGTGATATTTCTGATATGAAAAGAAAATATATCCAAATCACTCCATCTTTCTAGATTATGCTTTACTTATAGATGGATAATTTGGTAAATCAATTCTCCTAAGAATAACTCAATGAATTCTCTATATGCTTGACTGAGAGTTTTTATCCATGGCATTATTGTTCATTGATCATAGATATGAAAATGTGTACTTGGTATATCTTTGAATATATGTATTATAAATACTATGATCAAAGAATTCTTTTTGGCATATAAAATTAACTTATGCTAGTATGGACCTAATCTCAAAAGATCTTGTCATTGGTTTACTTAGAATATCTTCTGCAAGGTCAAAGTTTACTATGCATGTTAACTAAGGAAACAAACAAGACTAAAGATGTTGTTTCCATCACTAAGTTTTCACAAGCTTACATTGGATTTGTTTTTGGCAAGTAAAATTAAAGTATTTTCTGCATTTGCTAAATCTTGTGAAAGGGATCAAATGAAAAAGGTTTGCAAACTATGAAAGTAAAAGAAGTATCATGGCATAGTGTTGAAAACCAATTTTGTATTAAGTTGTGCACAGAAATAATATTGAATACAATTATTTCTGCACCAAAGAACACCATAAGTAAAATAGGGTTAATAGAATCCTTGAAGAAATGAAAAAGGCAATGTTGTACGATAGTCATTTAAAAGCTATCATCATTGCTTGTCATATATATGGTTTCTATTAGGTCTATATTTAATGAAAACTCCATTTGATCTTCTGAAAAATAGAAAATGAACTACTGCATATCTTTCATATTTTTCAGTCGTACACGTTATACCTGATATATTCTTATGAAAATAATGCCAAATCTGATAAAGATATTTCTATCCTTGGATATCATTCATCAAGCAATGCATATAGAATATTCAATGAAAAGATTCTAGTTAAAGAAATATCAATTCAGTTTATTCTTTATGAGACTAATGATTCATTATCAAGATACTAAAATCAAATTATATATGGATATGTTTAATCTTTTACATATGACAATCTGAAAACTTGTTAATAATTAGAACCAAATTGAGTTTTCAGAAATGCACTTAATGAAGAAAAATTGGTGACTACTAAAAGATTCAATCAAGAAAAGATGAATTAGATCTTGATGAAATTCTTGCATGATTAGAAGTAAAGATCACCATTATCATTTGCTTGCTTTATGAGCTTTATATTCTGTCAAATGAATGTGTAGAATATACGTCTATGTGGTTATTTCATTTAAAAAAAAAAATCTATGTAAAATAACCACCTTATTTGAAAACACTCATTACCAATATGATAAAGCAATATGTGATTTGGAACAAGCATCAAAAGCATGATAGAATAATTATTTCATCAAACACCTAATAGACCAGATTGTGTGATCATTATGTGCCCTTATGCAAGACTTCAATCTAACTCTAATGAATCATAATTTATTGATAACAAATGAATCATAATCTGAATTTTGATAGAAACAAATGTTTAAGATAAATTGATTAAAACATAGTTAACATATCTTATTGATAATTATCTTAAGCAAATAGAATCTAAACTAAATTGACTTAAACTATCTTGGTTAATGAATCTATCTCTTTAGTTCAAATGATATGTGCTTGCTTATATTTAGGCAATCTCTTGAGTAAAGTGACTCAACATGCAACTATTGTCATATCTTATATTGAGTCATCTAGTTAAAAAATATATATGTTGGATGAATGCTTTGTATCTTAAAGAAACTAATGACCTTCCTTCAAGAAAGAAAAATGAGAGATTTCAACTTGAAGGATATCTTCATGTAAGATACACTAAACATTTACATGCAAACAAGAGAGAGGATCTTCTTCAGCCAAAAGTTCACACATAAGAAATCTAGTTTGGCTTGAAGAACATATAATGAATAGGTAATTTAGATACCTTTCTCACAAATTAGTTGAGCAAAGTCAGTAACTTAAATCTTATTATGGCATGATTAAATTCTTTAATTATTAATTTTTGATATCATGTCTATATGTGTATTGACTGACTTATACTTTTAGAAATTATTTCATGGTTTGCCCAAACTAAAATATATCTTTGCCTATGTCATAACCATGAAATACACAAGTATATGCTTAAAATGTTGATGTAAAATAACTTGTGAGAAGTTATGAAACCTTGAGCATAATGAAAATATTGTTTGCATGATATACATATATATGATACGTAAGATTAATTCTCTATTCTGCTCTCTCATGAAAATTACTTGAGAATAACAAAAAGAGAGAGAGATAAAGAAAAGAAAATGGATATTATTCAAGAGAAGTAAAATCCAAGTAGAGGCAAACACTTCAACCTTAAGGAAAAGCAAAACAAACTTAATATATTCGACACATTTGTGAGACTTGTGTGAGCATTCTTTTGGAAGGGATAAAATCCATAATTAATTACACTTAAATAGGGAGGTTTTGAAGTAAACATTTTAACCTTTCTATATTGCTCATCATAGGGATGGTGCCAATGGGGAGGCTAGTGGTAGTACCCGGCACTATTTGACCCAACTATTCGGTGTAGGGCATATTAGGGACGGCACAAGAGGGAGGCTAGTGGTAGTACCTCGTGCCCCTTCCCAACTCCACCGGATAGGGAGCAAATAGAGTATAGAGCATAAGAAAGTTATAAATGAAAAACAAAGTAAATGAAAGTAGAATTAAGTCAAATTTTTAATCACTTGAAAACACACTTTAAGGATGAAATTATTGCAAGATTATATTTAAATAGGGGGAGTTTATTTGAAAAGAATTGATTTTGATCCTTGACATTCTTGTACTTAGTATTTTAATGCATGACTTAACACATGGTATATTTTGCATATGGTATGATGTCTTGATTTATGGATTCTCAATATTTTGTAATGTTTCATACTTGGACAATTTGATTGAATGTTTGAATTGCTACATAACATCTTTTGTCTAGTTTTATTGAAAAGAAATTTCAGATTTGTCATTCACAATCATTGTTAAAATCTGAAAGCTAAATAAAATTGTAGAAAGGAGAAGAGAAGAATATCTCTATTTAGGGAAAATAAATTGATTTTGATCTATCTTTCTACTTGCCTAACTTTGATACATAATGTCCTAATACTTGTTAAAATATCCTTTATTGTGTATCGAAACTCAAAATTAAACACAAAGATTCTGAAAGTGCTTTAATGTTATTGAAATATGTATTTTTCAATCGTAACAATTTAAGATGAGCTACATTGTGAAAGATACATATCTCATATTATGACTTAGAAAGCTTTTATTGAAAATCCTATGTAATTCAGAATCTGATTTTGTATAAAAGCTTAAACTAAATGTAATTTTAAAATAAAGTCTTACTTTAAGAAAAACAGAATTAATTTTGATGCCTTTGGTGATTGCTCCGATACGCATCCGAAACATATCATTTCTTATCTTCAAAGTATACTAATATTGGTTCAAATGATGTGTCTTTCGATGATCTTGATTGCAAACAAAAATTTCTAAATATATGATTTTATTTTGATATTAAAAAGATTTATTGTGATTCATGTATACATCGCTGAAAAACTATCATTAAGAAATTGAGTTCTATAAATATATATACCTCAATGATCATCTATATGTTTTTCTCTCCTACATTCTTAAAGATTTCCATCAGAATATATATAGAGTGAATGATCTAAAAGCTAGAAATATTTCACCTCACTCAAATGACTCTAAAAGAAAGAAAATGTAAATGCTGTTGAAAGAAACTGAGCGTCAAATGAATCATTTTCTGATTAATATTTCAGTACATTTTCTCAAAGATTAAGAGGAAGCATAACTTGTTCTTGATAGATTAAAAAGGATGATTGCTATAAATTTTGAATAATTCTTGATCACTCTCCATTCTCGATATCATAGAATTTCAGTTCTATTCACGTTTGTCATTAAAATCTGAAATTCAACAAAAGAAAAGAATGATTAAAGAAGTATGCATCTTTTGAGGGGGAGCTTTAGATATTCAGTATCTTATCCTAAAGTTACTTCAATTTGATGTATACCTTAAATTTTATGGATTGATTTTGATGAACCTCCTTATATTACAAGACACGCTTTAATTACCTTGAGATGAGTTCTATAAAGGTTGTCTTATCTCAAACCTTGAGTCTTGTGAAAATAAGCTGAAACTTATAGAAAATATAGTTTTGAGATTGACAATTTTATTGAACATTATTTTCAAATTCTAAACTCTTAAATGGAATGATCAATAGAGGGGGAGAAAGAAAATTTCAGAAGGAGAGGTCTCACGGAACTTAATCACGTATATCTATAACTAAAGGAGAGAGGAAGAATACAAAATGAAAAATGATCCTAATACTCTCCAATATGTATCATCTGAAATTTAATCTGAAAATCTTTATGATACACCTTGAGGCGTGTTATTTGGTTAGTATATCTTATGCATAAATCATGAACCAAATTGCAAGTTGAGCTTAAAGAGCCTCTAACTTAATGAAAAAGGGGGAGAATAACGTGTAAAATTTTCTTGAGTATCTTTTAGAAAATCTATTTTGATATTCACTAATGAGTCCTAATTGACTTGATCTTTAAAACTTAAATTGTGTGCCAATTCATATTTTTATGTATCAAATTTTTTTTTTTTTTGGAATAAAGAATAAAGTCTTTAAAAGAGCTTTAAAAGAACCTTCAAAGCCTTGAACTGTATGTATACTCTAAGATATATTATAAATTGCATGAATTCATATTTTGGTATTTATGCCACAATATTTTTACACCATAAAAGCACTTTGCAATCATACTTAATATATTGCTCTTATACTCAGAAAATTAGTTAAATTGCTCTCATGTTGATAAAATACTTAATAGATTGGGCACAAGATCTTAAATGAACAAGCTTTCACACTTATTATTGAAGAGAGGTTAGATTTCCACTTCTTGAATTAACCTAAGGAAGATTCCACCTACACTTGATTAGAAAACTATCTGTGGTATCAACTTAGAAAACTTCTTGAAAACTATCTTAATTGGCTCTGATCTGTGCTCACTAATCTGATTCCAATATTATTGCCTTAAGTTATATGATTCATATCCTTGCAATAATTTAACATTCAAATCAGAGTACAATAAGGGAAAGAAATATTTGAATGTTCTTATCTTTGTGCTTAATGTTTTCCTATCTTTTTGATGTTGTCAAAAAGGGGGAGAAATATCTAAGTATATGCAAATATCTAAGTATATGCTCATAATGCCTTTATGCTTTGAATTGAATACAAATCAGCTTAAATTGAAATATGTTGATTGTGTTAAGCTGATTAAATCTAAAGCATTATCATGAAGTATATTTTTTTTTAAAATATATATGTTTTCTACTTCATGCAACTTAGCTATGTATTACTTCTAGAAAACAATATCTTTTATATTGCATATACTCCAAGTTTTGTCATCATCAAAAAGGGGGAGATTGATGACCCAAAGATTGATTCATAGATTGATTTTGATGATCACAAAACCTTGAAGTATGGATACTAATGTTTATGTTGCAAGGAGAAAGATATTTATTTTGCAAGGAACATAGCAAGTTGGAAGAACACAAGAAGGCCTCCAAAAGCTCTCAAGAAAAGTTAGAAGAAAGCTACAATTCATTGGCCCAAGTTTAAAGTTCAAAAGGTTCAAATTGGAGGAGTAAAATCAAAGGAAAAATTCGAAAGAATAGTCTTCGAGTCGACTCCTGAGGAATTCGAGTCGACTCCAATGTTTACCGAGTCGACTCCGGGGAAGTATGAGTCGACTCCTAGGAGTCACAGACAGAAAAGTCAGAGAGCAGTTTTCGGGTCTGAGATTCGAGTCGACTCCAGTGGAACGCGAGTCGACTCCGATGGTTGGTAGGTCGACTCCAAAGAAAGCAAGAGTCGACTCTCAGCGGAACACAAAGAAAAAGTCAGAGAGCATTTTTGGGACTCTGAGATTCGAGTCGACTCCCGCATTGCACGAGTCGACTCCGAGACTCCGCGACCATCAACAGACAGAAAAACCAAGTTACTGCCTCTGAGATTCGAGTCGACTCCCAGACAGCTCGAGTCGACTCCAAGGCAGCGCTACACTAAGATGGCAGAAGACCAACTTTCGGAAACTGAGAGCCGAGTCGACTCCAAGGAAGTTCGAGTCGACTCCAAGACTGGATGAGCCAAAAGACAGAGAATCGGGAGTTCGGACTCTGAGATTCGAGTCGACTCCCAGGACAGTCGAGTCGACTCGAGTGGACAAAATTCAAATTTTGATCCACGGACTACAGAGGATGAGCCGACTCCAAAATTGCCAGGTCAGCGCCAGAAGTTGGCGAGTCGACTCCGGGTTAAGTCGAGTCGACTCCCAGTCAAGACGGCAACTTTAATTCAAACTTGGAACAGTTGCCGAGTCGACTCCGGAAAAGCTCGAGTCGACTCCTGCTACAGCCGAGCCGACTCCTGATCGCGCGAGTCGACTCCAAACCCAACGGTCATATTGTCAGGAGCTGCAGACTGGTTCCAACGGCTCTATTTTTGTCTCTAACGGCTATATTCTTGTTTCCACTCCATCTAAAGCTATAAAAACAAGAAGAGAGCTAGGGAAGAAGGCATGGAAGTGGGAGAAAACATTTAGGAAAGAGATTACAAGGAAAATCTCCCATAAGCACAAAAAGGGCCATCCAAAGAGAAATAGAGAGAAGAAGAGCTTCCAAGTGAATCCCAAAGCTTCCTCTCCATCAGTGTGCTGCCTCGGTGATCCTCTACTTCGTGCCAAATCAGAAGAGGGTCAAGTAAAGAAGAAGTCGAGCTCCTCCATCTTCAAAACTCGTTTGAGGGCTTCTCTTTACTCTGTTTGTTTATATTGTTATATTTGCTTGTTTAAGAAGCTTTGATTTGTTTTAAACTTTGTTTTATTATCTTGTAACTTGATTCAATCACGGGATTGAATCAAGGGGTTAAGGTTTGTTGGTGAGCCAAAGGGAAAACCAACGGTGTAAGGTTTGTTGGTGAGCCGAAGGGAAAACCAACGGAGATAGGTTTGTTGGTGAGCCGAGGGTAAAACCAACGTGAAAGGGTTTGATTGTGAGCCCGGGAAAACAATCGGGGTTGGTTCTAGTCGGTGAGCCTGGGAAAACCGACCGAGTTCGTTGTGATCTCGCAAAACAACAAGTTGGGGTGTGAGCTTGTAAAACAACCGACTGTAATCTGTAGGATTATAGTGAAATTCCCAAGAAGTCTTGGGGAGTGGATGTAGGTGCTGGGGTGCACCGAACCACTATATGTTTGCTGTGTTTGTAATGCTTTTTGTCATTATCTAACTCACACACTTACTCACTTAGATAAATTGCTTGCTTAACTATTATCCGCGAATTCTTTAGTTGCAAGCATACTCAATCAAGTCACATTCTATACATCAAACTGTCGCTAAGTTTAACTTTCACTGCGCATATATACAACTTAGCATAATTAATCAAAAAGTGCTAGAAGTAGCTTAAAAGTTTTAAAAGACCCAATTCACCCCCCCTCTTGGGTTGTATCTACTGGGGCAACACAACAGCTCCCAGAATCCAGCCTCCGCGACCGCTCCAATGCGATCAATGACCGCAGACCGCGCCCTCCTCCTCTCCCGGCCACTGGCTTCAAGGTCTTCGGCGATCTATAAAAAGGGGGTAGAAGCTCTCGGTTGGGGAAAAGAAATAGGGGAGAAAAGGGTGGAGCGCTCGGTTGGGGAGGAGAAGGGAAGGCTCCATTTCAAGAGAAGAAAGAAAGAATAAAAAAAGAAACAGAGCATGGCTCTGATTTGTTTGAAAAGAAAGAATAAAAAATAGGGGAGAGAAGGAAGGGGAGTTTTCTTGTTTTTCTTCCTTTGTTTTTATATTTTATTTTGTGGAAGGAGGAAGCATTAGGCTTCCAATCTTCACTTTATTTTTGTACTTGTCCTTTTATGCAATCCATAAATCTCTTTTTATGCAATCTATATTCTAAGTTTCAGTTTCTACAATTTATTTTATGTGTACTGGAAATCTTATTTAAATATTTTTCCTTTCTGTTTGACCGCTACTCTGCATTAGACTTCGATTCCAAGTATCTGTCTTTTCGTTATTTTTAAATAGAAAATATTCTCTGATAGACTAGAGAATCATTCAACATCTCCGAAGTAATTTTTTTTTTATTATTCAAAAATTGGCTTTGAATCCGAGTGAACGTTTTAATTTTTATGTAACTCCAATCGCCTCCCTGTGGATCGACCTCTTACGACCACTATTCTTCGAGTAGATAAAGTAAGAGTATAATTAATTTAAAACTTTATTTGCCGGTTCTAACAACGATCTGTTTAGTGCATTTTCAAGTAAACAGGAAATTGATAATATTGCCCTTCTTTTCTCTTAGGATCTCGTTCATTTTAGGAGTCAAATCTAATGAATTATTGATGCATGGTAGAGGTCATTAAGGGGTAAGTTAACACTATATGATCCTGAGTTTGATGGAACTTTTCATCATAACCAACGAACTGTAAGCTAACCGTCAATCTCTACAATGGGTGCACATATTAGAACTTTGAATGAGTTGTTCGCACCTGCATCCGCTAGTCACCCTACTTATTTTTAATAAGTTACTAATATACAGGTTTGGGGGTATTTTCCCCAATCTTCAAGTTATCCAGCCATATCAAGGTCCAGTATCAGGTAAGGTCTCCTTTGTCCTATTACTGTTTCAATTTTCTTACAATTGAGGACAATGCTGAATTTAGGTATGGGGATGAGAATATTTTTGATTTTTCTACCTAAAACAATTTTTGTGCCTAAAAAAAAAAAGA
This sequence comes from Phoenix dactylifera, assembly GCF_009389715.1. Classification (NCBI taxonomy): domain Eukaryota; kingdom Viridiplantae; phylum Streptophyta; class Magnoliopsida; order Arecales; family Arecaceae; genus Phoenix; species Phoenix dactylifera. The sequence goes on along the minus strand of NW_024068108.1, from coordinate 183,418 downwards.
GGATTTCAAATTTTTAACTAAAATTCTAATCTTTTTGGCTGTAAAAACTAGAAATTGTTTTGACAATAGCTTTAAGTTAAGGAATAGAATAGCAATTCTAGCTTTAGTTTTCATCCCACCTGTCTCCTGCTAACATGATAGAAGATGATTTAGCACCTACACGTACGCACATAAATAGTGGGGTATGTAAACTTGCAACTAATATGAATACTTTTAATCTTCTGGATAATTTAAAGTTATATGTGTGATCAACACCCTATGCAAAATAATAATAATAATAATAATAATAATAATAATAATAATAATAAAATAAAATAAAATGAGTTTATTGTAAGTCTTCTCACTGAGTAACCGGGCCTCTTGCTTGGCAAGCAGCGAGTGTTCGCGTAAAAAGATGAGGATGACTGAGATTAAACTCTGAGTGACTAATCCTCCTTGAAGCTTGGTTGACTTGAGTTATTAAGCCTGTTAGGGTGACTTTACACCTAGTGCCCTAAGCCATCTGGATCGGAAGTCATTAGCCTAACACTCGCTACATGGGTTAGCTCGAAAGCTTAATAAGGCTAGATATTGCACAAGTCATTCTTCTTAGCATTCAGTCTGATTAAAAGTTAAATCTTGGGTGTTGATTACCATTTAACTCTAAAAAGTTTTGAAAATTAGAGTGATCATGTTGGAAGTAAGTGAAAGCCACTCATTTATATGATACTATCTTGCACCTCACTATATTCTTGACTTGTTAGCAGATAGATGGGGTGTAATGGAACTTGAGTTAGAGCTTGTTTAAATATGATAGCAGTAAGTCTCTATTGTCCTTGTAATTCTAGGTTCATATAATAATATTTGTTCAAATTTCAAGTTAAACATTGGAAATTTCTGACCGATGAAGTTTGTGGGCAACTTTACTGCAAACCCTCACGAGACAACACTCGTCCACTAGGGTAACCTAGGGGTTTAATGGCTTGTTGCATCTTCTAAATGCAACCGCGATGCCTGCGAAAATGATTGGCTTTAGTGCAAGTGGAAGATTGTTAGATGTATGCCCTAAAAGCAAATTTGGCTGATGCATTATTAATTCTAGGACATAGTTTTATACTTGACTTTATTATTATTGAATAATAAATGGGCATCTTTTTCATTCATATTGTGTATGTGTCTATGAATTATCTAAGGAATTAATAAGATGATGACGCATATTCTAAAAAGTTGAGTATTTGAGCCATGTGTCATTGGTGATTAATTCTAAAATGCTCCTGATTGATGGATCATCACGAGGACGGTGATCGATCCGATGAGATCAGTGCACAGATCGCTTTCCTTATGGATGGACAAGACTCGAGTCTACAGTATAGAGACACTGAAGTGATAGTGCAGGTGCTTGTTAGAGAGTATGGGTACTGAGCGTGACCAAAACAAGAAATCACTTGGATGTCTATCCACTCGTCAGTGACTTGCTTGATGTTGCAGTAGTATGACTGGTCTTTTGACCTGCGGTGCATCGGCTATTCATAGTGAGGTTACTGTAGTTTGACTGCACGTATACATGGTCTCTAGCCATATGAATCCTTGTGGTGTAGATTGGCTACAGTAGGTTCACTGTAGGAGTAGGGCATGCACCTATATGGAATCTATCGATCTTGGTACATAAGGAGTGATCCTATGTGATTTATAAGACTAAGTTCATAAGACCTCGGCCGGGATAGTATGTACAGTGAAGAAAGAGTTTTCTACTTCTCGAACTTAAGTTAAATAAATCTTGACATAAGACAGACGATGGGGTTTGATGAGTTATCCATGACCTCCCTCCTGTAGGGATCTATGATAGAAGGACTGTATCATACGATAACTGCACCTAGAGGTTCATCATTCCATTTTGCTGGGTAGCTACTATATGCTGCTAGGTGTCACTGGTGGATGATGAGACTCACAGGGACTATCTCGATGATCAATGATCTTTGGTGAGCTGAGTTGGAATTGTTCCAACCCATTGAAAGAAGTTTTTAGTGATATTGTGATAGAAATCGCAATATATCTCACTACCAGACAGAATAGAACCTATGGAGTCACACACATTAGAGATATTGACTGATCCGATAGTTGAATTGTGATTGGAAATCACAAATAATTTATAATTATCAATTTGATTGATAATTAGTCTAATCCACTAAGAGTTAGTGAGTTGAAGAAGGAATAGTTGGATTTAATTAAGTGGACTTAAACACGAGTCCCACTTGGAGTATGATTCCTAAAATCCTAATTAGATTAGGACTTCAAATTAAATTAGAGTCCTACTTGGAGTAGGATTTCTAAAGTTATAATTGTATTAGGACTAAAATTGAATAAGTCCTAATTGGATTAGAATTTATTAAGTCCTAATTAATTATTAATCTAATGAATTAAGATGACTCCTAATTGGATTAGGATTGAAGAGTTCAATTGATTCATGATTCAATTGAGTCCTAATTAGATTAAGACTTGTATGGAATAAACCCAAATTGGTTCATAATTTGGTTAAAGCCTAATTAGATTAGGACTTGGCCATAAGGAGCTGATCGGTTCTTTCAATTTTGAAAATAAACCACGCAATAGCACGTATCTTGTAGGATAGTGATTATGGGTGTCGGTCCACAGGGCTTGGAGAATTAGTTATTTTTCTTTTAAAAATAAATCAAGAAGAATAATTTGCTAACTTGATTTAACTAAATTAATCTATGAGTACGAATTAGTATTTATCAGAGTAAATATATCTAGGGCTTAGAGTCCACCGCATAGCATTGCATCAGGGTCTGTGTTCTTAAAAAAATTTTATCTTTTGGAGAGGCATGCAAATTGGCTACAAGCCTTTTAAAATAAAAGCATAAAAAGTTTTAGGAAGATCCATCTTAGGTATAGCAAAAAGTGTCTACCTAATTATGCTAACCTAGAGTGCAGTACACCTCATCTTCCTAGGCATGGATCATCTTAGACTACTTTAGCAAATATGAATAGTAAATAGCATGCTCAAAGTTTAAACATCATAAAAGAATTTTTCATTGATAATAAGAATTTAAACAAGCTCCAAAAAATTAAAAGAGTAAGAACTATAAATGCCCTGTTACATTGCTAGGGCTTCATCCAGCCCTAGACTAGATGTTCAGCCGCGCATGGCTTCCGAATGACCTCCCATCTTCATGTGAAAATCTTCTGCTCCGTTTGGCATCCCTCTATTCCCAAAATATCCCAAAGTGTTCTCTCCCCCCTCCTTTCTTTTTTTTTTATTTCTTTCTCTTCAAAACAGAGCATCCTCTATTTTCTATCTTCTAACCGAGCTCCCCCCCTCCTTCCTTCCGTCTTCCTCTTATAGATCGCCGAAGACCCAGCGATCGATTCCCAGAGAGGAGGAGGGCGTTCTTTGCGGTCGTTGGAGATAGGCGTGATCCGTGGAGCTCCAGATGCGAAAGAGCTTGGCTTACAGGCTGCTAGGGCTTCCTTCAAGGATGGTTTGAGGATCCGACGGATGCATTACGGGCGAATTACTGGGAGATTGGATCACGGAAGAGGAGGATACACTGGGAGATTGGATGATCGCTAAGGAGATTTGGTGTGGATGCGGGAGGGCCGAAGAAGAAGGTGGTTGGATCGGTGGCTCCGGATGCTCTGTGGATGGCTGATCACAGACGGCTGGAAAGAGAGGCTGGCCGCGGGATCAACGGGAGGACGCCATGGAAGGTGGACGGCCGCGGGATCGACGGGAAGATGCCGTGGAAGATGGACGGCCGTGATGCTCTGCGGGAGGAAGAAGAGAAACAGTGAAATTTCGTAACACTGTTCATGTGAACAGTATAATTTCAGTAATTGGGGGAAAAGTTCTTTTTTTCTTGTTCTATTTTGATGTGAAAATGGGCATATGTGAATTTAAAACAAAGGTCTCCCCTGTTTCGCTTAGTTTGGAAACGTGATGCGGAGATGGGAATTTCTGAACTGTTGGATTGCTTGGGGGAGCCATGGACAGTGGTCGCGGGAAAGAAATGGGATTGGTTGGGAATTGGCTTTGGATTTGAGGTGGGTCATGATCGTTGATTTGCTTGAACTTGTTCTCGAGCCCATTGTCATTTAAATTTAATTCTTGCTAAATTGCTTCAGACCGAACTCGACAAGACTAAAAATAAGACCGTGATTTAATAAAAAGGGTTAATCAAACCTTTTCCCCCCTACAAAAATAATTATCTAATCAGGACCAAAACCCATTTAATTATAACCTTAGCTTGATTACAACTCCATCAGGTTACCAAACTGGGTCAACACAATCTCCTCCTTATATGTTTTTCTATAGTTTTCATGAAAGATCGCAACCAAGAGAGAGACAAGTTCAGAGTCTAGTTTAAGAAGAAAATTATTTACTTCTTACCATATTTTAAATTTACTTTAATGATTATTCAATTTCATGGTAAAATACGTATTTATCAATTTAAGAACATTGATAAGTGCTATGGAAAGATAACTAAATTATAAATTATTTAGCACTTATTACATCCCCAAACCTATGTTTTGCAAGTTCTCGAGTAAAATAAAACTAGAAAAGAAAAATTTTTGAGGATGATAGTGGTATTTTGATGATTAATACAATAATCAAGAGTATGTTACAAGTTAATTCGATACTTCATTTATAAGTCTGTTACTCTCAGTATATTCGTATAATAAGATAAAGATGCATTTCATTGTTTATATGGATGAATCTAACCTTGAGTTGCAGCAAAGTGTGGATTGAGTCGACCCCAAGGTTGATTGGGTCGACCCCGGCACATCAAGAAAGCATCTGGCACACTTCTGCAAAAATGGCACGGATGAACAGTAGTTGGGTCGACCCAAGGAAAGCATGAGTCGACCCAAACCTCAAGCCTCAAGAAAACAGTTTTTGGAAACACTAAGAGGGTCGACCCAAGAGGAAGTTGAGTCGACCCAAGCTTGAGTCGACCCAAACACTGAGAGGGTCGACCCAAAGGCAGTGACAGAATACATTGACAGAATAGGTTCTCTGGAAACCCTGAGAGGGTCGACCCAAGTGAAAGTTGAGTCGACCCAACTGAACCTTGAGTTGACCCAAAGAAATGTTGAGTCGACCCAAGTGAAGGAAGGCTGAATTATAAGTTTCTGTGGTTCTGAGAGGGTCGACCCAAGGAAAGGTTGAGTCGACCCAAGTGAAAGTTGGGTCGACCCAAGAAAAGGTTGAGTCGACCCAAGCACGGGCAGAAGCATAACGGCTAGTTCTGCAGAAGTACTTTTTGTCCTTCCAACAGTGAGTAACGGCTAGTTTTTGAATTCTAACCATTGGGGCTTGTCCAATGGATGAAGGAAACTATTTAAAGGGGCACTATTCATCAGAGAGAACATCCTTTTGCAAAATATCAAAGAGTACACAAGAAAGACAAAGTGCCCTAATCTTCTTCATTCAAGTGCTTCATTCAAGAGTCAAAAGAAAGTAGTTGAGCAGATTCCAAGAGTCATTAAGAGCTCCTTCCACCCTTGAAGAGTGAAGCATCCTTGACAAAGAAGAGAGAAGTCACATCAAGCGATAACTATTCTCTAAACTCTTCTTTGTAGATTATATTGTCATATTTGCTCATCTAGGAGCTTAAATCTTCTTACTTATTTTATTAATCACCTTGTAAAGGTTTGTTGGTTAGCCCGCAAAACCAACGGTGTAGGTTGATTGGTGAATCCGTAAAACCAATTGTAAAGGTTCGTTAGTGAGCCCAGAAAACCAACATAGGTTTGTTGGTGAGCCCGTAAAACCAACATAGGTTTTTGGTGAACCCGAAAAACCAAAGTGTAAAGGTTTTTGGATTGTGAGCCCGAAAAACAATCCAACTGTAATCCACGGAATTATAGTGAATTCCCAAGGGGTCGCTTGGGGAGTGGACGTAGGTGCTTAGGAGAGCACCGAACCACTATACTTCTTGTTGTTTGTATTGTGATTTGTTTAATTCCACTAACTCATCAATTAACATAAGTAAGATAGTTAAAATTAAGAGAAACTAATTCACCCACCTCTTGGCTTGTCACCTTAGGCAACAAGTGGTATCAGAGCAAGGTGCTCCAATAGTACTTATTGATCTCACAATCAAGAGTTAAAGATCATGACAACCCAAGTGGGATCTTCTATGAGTGAGGGGCAATCCACAAATAGACCTCCTCTATTTAATGGCACAAATTACACATACTGGAAAGCTAGGATGAGGATATTCATTCAAGCTCTAGACTATGAATTGTGGTATATTATTACTAGAGGACCTCACACACCCACAATTAGTATAGAGGGCACTATCATACCCAAACCAGAAATGGATTGGAATGAAAGTGATAGAAGATTAGCACAATTAAATGCAAAAGCAATTAATGTACTTTACTGTTCATTAGATGTAAGTGAATTCAATAGAATATCTACATGCATCTCTGTAAAAGAAATTTGGGACAAACTTGAGGTCACACATGAAGGAACTAATCAAGTTAAGGAGTCAAAAATAAACATATTAGTACATAAGTATGAATTGTTTAAAATGGAATCCACTGAGTCCATAACTGATATGTTTACTCGTTTTACTAAAATTATAAATGGGCTAAAGAGTTTAGGAAAGTCTTATACTAACTCTGAATTGGTGCAAAAAATTCTCAGGTCTCTACCAAGAGTTTGGGAGGCCAAGGTAACTGCAATTCAGGAAGCTAAGGACCTCAATACACTGCAATTAGAGGAACTTCTAGGATCACTCATGACCCATGAGTTGACCATGAGGCAAAATTCAGAAGACGAGGTCAAGAGAAGAAAGACCATTGCCCTAAAGTCAACCACTCCAAAACAACAAACTGAGTCGGAAGATTCAGATGATGATGATGAATTTGATGAAGAAGGAATGGCTATGCTTGGAAGAAAATTCAGAAAATTTATGAGAGATAAGAATAGATTTCATAAAAAAAAACCCTTCTTCAAAGGTAGCTCAAGCAAAGAAAAGGGTAAGGACGAAGAAAAGGAAAAAGAATCACCTATTTGTTATGAGTGTAACAAGCCCGGGCATTATAAGATAGATTGTCCGGAATTAAAGTGGATGGCAAGAAAACTGAAAAAGAAGAACTTCATGGCTGAATGGAGTGAAAGTGAGGAGTCAAGTTCGGAAGAGGAAGATCATCAAGAGACGGCCCAAATATGTCATATGGCTAATGACGATGAGGTAGATTCTGAATTTGAATGTGATTTTACTGTTGATGAATTACATGATGCATTTTTAGAACTCATGGAAGAACATAAAAAATTAATCAATAAAAATAAAGTTCTAAAAGAAGAAAATCAATCTCTTATCAAAGATAAGTTAAAACTATCTCATAACTATGAAACATTAAGTAGGAAACTCACAAATGAAACCAAGAATCTAATTGCTGAAAATGTCAAGTTAAAAGTGTTGGAAACCCGCCCATGCCGCAGAAAATTCAAAAAAAATTCAGATGGCAGCGGAATCGGCATAAGCGGGATCGACGTTCATCGCATGAACGTTGTTTAAAAACCGTTCGTAGATAGATAAGGATTAAAAACCTTTTTGGAAACATTAGAAGATCAGATCTTCACCTTGTGCGGGTAGATGATCACCGCAAACTGGAGTTCGTGGTTTTAGGATGAAGGTTCGCTTGAAGCCGCACAAGCGTCCGGCCTCTACGGGTATCCACACGAAGCAGAGGACCAATCCAAGCTCTCTATCTCCCCGGGGTGCTAGCTCCCTTGCAGAGATTACTTTGATGGCTGATCACCTCCCTTTACTTCAACTCTTGAATGATAGAGGGAGGAGGAAGAAGATGAAGGGATCAAGGAAGAAGATCCAAAAGGCTAGATGCAGCCTTTCCTTTTCCTTGTGTTGAATCCCAAACGAAGGAGGAAGAAGAAGACTATCAAGGCCCTTTTCCTTCTGCTTGCGGCTGATACTAGAGGAGAGAAGGGTGGCCACGAATTGGAGAAGAGGAGGGCTTCTCATAATCATTAGGCCACGAATTGGAGAAGAGGATGGCTTAGAGACCAAGTTGCACTGCAACATGCTTGAGAAGTATTGTACAAGAGTTGTACATTCATCAATCTATGTGTCATCAATAACTGTTAGGTGAGATGGCATGTAAATCGGTGGGACCGCAGTACCCACTAGAAATCCTAATCGTGTGGGATTTCCGTTTTCCTACCAGGGGAGTGTGAGGAATTCAAAAAAATAGTGGGAGTTACATTTGTTCTAAAAGACCTTAGAACATATTAAGGATCAAGCACAAAAGTCTAACTAGAATCTTTACTCTCTGCAGATCATAATGTCAGCCTCAAACCCTTTGACCCGTATTCTTGAGACCAACCGACTAACCGGAACCAATTACAAGGACTGGCTTAGAAACCTCAAAATTGTTTTGAATTGTGAGAAACTGGGCTACATACTCAAAAATGATATCCCTAGACTACCAGCACGTCCTACTGATGATCAGCGTGTGACGCATCAAAAGTGGACGGATGATGACATCAGAGTCAAGTGCTATATCATGGCATCCATGACCAATGAACTACAATGCCATCAGAGTCCACAGTGTAGCGACACTGAAGTAATAGTGCAGGTGCTTGTTAAGAACAAGGGTACTGAGCGTGACCAATACAAGAAGTCACTTGGATGTCTATCCACTCGTCAGTGACTTGCTTGATGTTGCAGTAGTGTGACTGGTCCTTTGACCTGCGGTGCTTCTGCTACTCATAGTGAGGTTATTGTAGTTTGACTGCATACATACATGGTCTCTAGCCATATGGGTCCATGCAGTGTAGATTGGCTGCAGTAAGTTCACTGTAGGAGTAGGGTATGCACCTATAAGGAATCTATCGACCTTGATAGATAAGGAGAGATCCTATGTGATTTATAAGACTGAGTTCATAAGACCTCGGCCGGGGCAGTATGCACAGTGGAGAAAGAGTTTTCCACTCTCGAACTTAAGTCGAATAAATCTTCACATATGACAGATGATGGGGTTTGACGAGTTGTCCATGACCTCCGTCCTGTAGGGATCCACGATAGTAGGACTGTATCACATGATAACTGCACCTAGAGGTTCATCATTCTATTCTACTGGGTAGCCACTACATGCTGCTAGGTGTCACTGGTGGATGGTGGGACTCACAGGGATTATCTCAATGATCGATAAACCCTAATGAGTAGAGTTAGAATCGTTCCAATCCATTGAAAGGAGTTTTCAATGATATTATAATAGAGATCATAATATATCTCACTACCAGTCAGAGTAGAACCTATGGAGTCACACACCCTAGAAGTATTGACCGATCCGATGGTTGAATCGTGATTAGGAATCACAAGTAATCAATTCGATTGATATTCAGTTGAAGAAGGAACAAAGGGAATTAATTAATTGGACTTGAAACAAGAGTCCTACTTCGAGTAGGATTCCTAGAGTCCTAATTGGATTAGGACTGGAAATCCTAGTTGGAGTAGGACTGGGATTCCTACTTGGAATAAGATTCCTACAATCCTAATGAGATTAGGAGTTTTAAATTAAAATCGGATTCCTACTTGGAGTAGGATTCCTAGAGTCCTAATCAGATTAGGACTTCGGATTCAAATAGAGTCCTAATTGGATTAGGACTAAAATTAAATATGTCCTAATTTGGATTAGGGTTTCTTAAGTTACAATTAATTATTAATCTAAAGACTCCTAATTGGATTAGGATTGAAGAGTTCAATTGAGTCAAAATTGATTTAAGTTCTAATTGGATTAGGACTTACCTAGATTGGATCCAAATTGGTTCACCCTTGGGCTAAGCCTAATTGGATTAGGGCTTGACCACATTAGGGCATCCCAATCCTTACTTAATAAGGATTAGGGCAACCATGAAGGAGGGGCTCATGCCCCTCCTCCTTTGATCCCTTGGTGCGGCAACAAGAGGGGCCGGCGCCCCTCTTGGTAATACATCAAGGGCTCCTAACTTGTAGGAGCCCTAGATGGCTATAAAAGAGGGCAAGGGGGCTGACGCCCTAATTGATTGAAACCCTCTCCCTCTTGTGCCGTGGCCACCCTCTCCCTCTCCTTGGTTCAGCCGCAAGCAAAGGGAAGAAAAGGAAAAGCCATTGGCGGCCCCCTCCTCTTCTCTTCCTCCTTCCAACGCAAGGAAAAGGGAGTAGGCTGCAAGGGCTTTGGTTCTTCATCCAGTTGCCTTCTTCTTCTTCCTTCTCTCAAGCACAATCAAGGGTTGATTGATAGAGAGGAAATCAGCCATCAAAAGAAGTCTTTGCAAGGGAGCTAGCACCCCGGAAGGACAAGAAAGCTTTGATCGGTCCTCTGCTTCGTGTGGATACCCGTAGAGGCCGGACGTTTGAACGGCTTCAAACGAACCTTCATCCTAAAACCATGAACTTCAGTTTGCGGTGATCATCTACCCGCACAAGGTGAAGATCTGATCTTCTAATGTTTTTAAAAATTTTTAATTCTTGCCTAACTACGAACGGTTCATGAAACAACGTTCATGAGATGAACGTCGATTCCGCTTATGTCGATTCCGCTGCCATCTGAATTTTTTTGAAATATTAGCGGCATGGGCGGGTTCCCAACACCTTTACCCTACAACATCTCATGTCTATAGAGAGGTCCAGCCCCCCGATGCAACTTGCCCACTGTATCCAGCCGAGACAAATCAACATCAGAAAGACCTTAGCAGCTCTACTACAGTGGAAGACCTATTAACTTAATATTGGTTAATCAAGTCTTAGTGTTTGCAACTTGAGCTCTTCATAAGAGGTAATCGAACAATTGGCCAGGTAAGCAGGTGGGAGGCTCCCCTTACTCAGAGAGTAAGGTCCTAATTAAGTAACCACCTTTCATGCTTTCCTTGGACACCAATTAGATCAATTAATCTAATATGACTCGCTCATGTTGGTTCACTCTCGACTTGATTGAGGAGGTTTTAATTTAGGTCTCATTGGGTTTGCTACATCACATGTAAACCTATCTACCCGACTCTCATTTACATCACATGCAAACGGCACATCACAGGCAGTTATAATCGCAGCATCAAATAAAGCTAAACTTTAAATAGGTGATGATCATGGATTCTAATTAGGTCGTATTACAAGCACATGCACGTCAATCGATCAACTGATCTTTAACTCTTGAATTGGTTCCAAGCCTCCTTGACTCGATCCTTGATCAACTCTTGATCCCATCACCATCAACCACTTGGATCGCCGTTCATCTCATGCCTTGTCTTCAACTTGATCGTTGATGTACATCACATCACAGAAATACAACCAGATGTAAAATAAAAATAATAATAAATTACATCCCCTTTTAGGAGGCACGCAGGCCTCTCAAAACATCAAATAAGATGCATGCAAGCATCTGAAAAATTACATGATATTACAGATCACATCGCAGGTCATTACATTTGATACCAAAAGGGTTTGAATCCTATGATCATCACCACATGCAACAATTATAATTTTCAAATCTAAAATCTAATTGATTATCTCATGACATAGGTTGCTGATCATGCTAATCATGATTCTAAACTTTGTAATCCCATTAACAATGCAATTAGAATCATCTTTTTATCACATAAAAATCAGCATGCAAAAATCAGCATCTAGAAAAAATCTGCATGCATAAAATTTTCAGCATGCATAATCATTTAAATTTCAGATCTAATAAGCCTATGAATAATTAATCCTTACCTTAATCTACGATGCCTAGGCTCTGATACCACTGTTAGAATACCCGCCCATGCTGCAGAAAAATTTTAAAAATTTCAGATGCAGCGGAAGAGGCATGCGCAGGATCAACCGTTCATCGCATGAACGTTGTTTAAAACCGTTCGTAGATAGATAAGGATTAAAAACTTTTTAAAAACATTAGAAGATCAGATCTTCACCTTGCGCGGGTAGATGATCACCGCAAACTGATGATCGTGGTTTTTGGATGAAGGTTCGCTTGAAGCCGTTCAAGTGCCCGGCCTCTACGGGTATCCACACGAAGCAGGAACCGATCCAAGCTTTCTATCTCCCCGGGGTGCTAGCTCCCTTGCAGAGATAACTTTGATGGCTGATGTCCTCCCTTTTAATCAACCCTTGATTGTGCTTGGGAGGAGGAAGAAGAAGGATGAAGAGAGGAAGAAGATCAAAGCCCCTGCAGTCTTCTTTCTTTTCCCTGCGTTGGAAGGAAGAAGGGAGGATGAAGAGGCCACCTTTCATTTTCTTCCTTTGCTTGCGGCTGAACCAAGGAAAGGGGAGGAGAGGGGGCCACGAATTGGAGAGGGAGAGGGCTTCAATGAATACCCTAGGTCAGCCCCACGCCTCCTCTTAAATAGCATGTGGAGCTCCTACTTTGTAGGAGCTCCTTGATTAAATTCCAAGAGGGGCGCCGGCCCCTCTTCTTTGCCGCACCAAGCAAGGAAAAGGAGGAGGGGCATGTGTCCCTCCTTCATGGTTAACCTAATCCTCCTCTAAGGAGGATTAGGAAGGTCACTCTTGGTTAGGTCCTAATCTAATTAGGTTTGGACCAAGGGTGAACCAATTTGGGTTTTAATCTAGGTAAGTCCTAATCCAATTAGAACTTGATGAGCCATGACTCAATTGAACCCTTCAATCCTAATCTAATTAGGAGTCATCTTGATTCATTAGATTAATAATTAATTGGGACTTAAGAAGTCCTAATTCCATTAGGATTTATTTTATTCTAGTCCTAATCCAATTAGGACTCTAATTTGAATTCGAAGTCCTAATCCGATTAGGACTCTAGAAATCCTACTCCAAGTAGGAATCCAAATTTAATTCAAAACTCCTAATCTAATTAGGATTATAGGAATCCTACTCCATGTAGGAATCCTAGTCCTACTCCAAGTAGGAATCCCAGTCCAAGTAGGAATTCCAGTCCTAATCCAATTAGGACTCCAAGAATCCAACTCCAAGTAGGACTCTTGTTTCAATTCCAATTAATTAATTCCCTTTGTTCCTTCTTCAACTTATTATCAATCGAATTGATTACTTGTGATTCCTAATTACGATTCAACCATCGGATCGATCAATGCCTCTAGTGTGTGTGACCCCATAGGTTCTACTCTGACTGGTAGTGAGATATATTGTGATCTCTATCACAATATCATTAAAAACTCCTTTCAATGGGTTGGAACGATTCCAACTCTACTCATTAGGGTTTATCGATCATCAAGATAATTCCTATGAGTCCCACCATCCACCAGTGACACCTAGCAGCATGTAGTGGCTACCCAGCAGAATAGAATGATGAACCTCTAGGTGCAGTTATCATGTGATACAGTCCTTCTATCGTAGATCCTTACAAGATGGAGGTCATGGATAACTCGTCAAACCCCTTCGTCTGTCATATGTCAAGATTTATTCGACTTAAGTTCGAGAGCGGAGAACTCTTTCTCCACTGTGCAATCTGCCCCGGCCGAGGTCTTACGAACTCAGTCTTATAAATCACATAGGATCTCTCCTTATCTATCAAGGTCGATAGATTCCTTGTAGATGCATACCCTACTCCTACAGTGAACCTACTGCAGCCAATCTACACTGCATGGACCCATATGGCTAGAGACCATGTATTTGTGCAGTCAAACTACAATCACCTCACTGTGAGTAGCCGAAGCATCGTAGGTCAAAGGACCAGTCACACTACTGCAACATCAAGCAAGTCACTGACGAGTGGATAGACATCCAAGTAACTTCTTGTATTGGTCTTGCTCAGTACCCTTGTTCTTAACAAGCACCTGCACTATTACTTCAGTGTCGCTACACTGTGGACTCGAGTCTCGTCCATCCATAAGGAAAGTAATCTGTGCACTGATCTCATCGGATCGATCACCGTCCTCGTGATGATCCATCGATTAGGAGCGTTTAGAAATTAATCACTAATGATACATGGCTCAAATTCTCAACTCTTGAGAATATGCATCATCATCTTATTAATTTCTTGGACGATTCATAGACACAATAATAATATGAATGAAAAAGATGCCTTTCATTTATTCAATAATAATAAAGTCAAGTACAAATTATGTCCTAGAATTAATAATGTGTCAGCCAAAATTGGCTTCTAAGGCATACATCTAACAATCTCCCACTTGCACTAAAGCCAATCAGTCATATATCTTAGTCCCATTTTCTCAAGGTGGACTTCAGTCTTTTGCTGACTTAGCTGTTTAGTGAACGGGTCTGCCACGTTGTCCGCGGAGTCTACTCTCTGCACTTCGACATACTTCTTCTCAATATAGTCGCGTATGAGATGGAAGCGTCGCTCTATATGCTTGGACTTCTGATGAGACCTTGGCTCCTTAGCAAGGGCTATGGCGCCATTATTATCGCAGTAGAGTGTTATGGCATCTGATGACATTACATCCAATTTCGCAATGAATTTCTTGAACCAGAAGCCTTCCTTAGCAGCTTCGGAGGCGGCGATGTATTCAGCTTCCATAGTAGAATCAGCAATGATCGGTTGTTTGGAACTCTTCCAATTTACCGTACCACCATTGCACAAGAACACATATCCAGATGTTGACTTCCTATCATCGACATCAGTCATGAAGTCTGAATCTGTGTATCCTTCTACCTTCAACTCTGATGATCCTCCAAAAACCAAGAATAAATCTTTAGTTCTTCTCAAGTACTTAAGAATATTCTTCACAGCTGTCCAGTATTCTTCACCTGGATTTGACTGATATCTGCTTGTGACACTTACAGCAAGAGCTATATCAGGTCGTGTACATAGCATGGCATACATGAGGCTCCCTATTGCTGATGCATAGGGAATCTTGCTCATGCATTGAATCTCTTCAGATGTGTTGGGGCACATCTTCTTGGAGAGATGAATTCCATGCCTAAGGGGTAAAAGACCCCTTTTGGAGTTTTCCATGCTGAACCTTTTCAGCACTTCCTCTATATACATTTTCTGTGATAGGCCAAGCATCCTTTTAGATCTATCTCTATAGACCTTTATTCCCAAAATATAGGATGCTTCCCCAAGGTCTTTCATGGAGAACTCTTTTGACAACCAGACCTTGACCGAGGTTAGCATGGAAATATCATTCCCTATCAGGAGAATGTCGTCTACGTACAGTACGAGAAATACGACAGCGCTCCCACTAACCTTTTTGTAAATACACGGTTCCTCTTCGTTTTTGATGAAATCAAACGTTTTGATTGCGTCATCGAAACGAGTGTTCCAACTCCGAGATGCTTGCTTTAGTCCATAAATGGACCTTTGCAGCTTGCAGACCTTGTGATCTCCATCACTGAAAGTGAAACCCAAAAGCTGTTCCATGTTGATATCTTCATCAAGATGTCCATTTAGGAAAGCAGTTTTCACATCCATCTGCCAGATTTCATAATCATGAAATGCTGCAATGGCAAGCAATGTTCGGATGGATTTCAGCATGGCTACAGGTGAAAAGGTCTCCTGATAGTCAATGCCTTCGCGTTGACTATACCCTTTCGCCACAAGCCTTGCCTTATAGGTCTCTACCTCTCCATCCGAACCTATTTTCCTTTTGTAGATCTATTTGCATCCAATAGGTACAATACCTTCTGGTGGATCTACTAAGGTCCAGACTTAGTTGGAATGCATGGAGTCTAACTCTGACTTCATGGCTTTCAGCTATTTCTCGGAATTGACATCAGATATCGCCTCGTCGTAGGTTTTGGGATCTTGTGTATGATCCCTATCTCCCACTAGGAACATTTCCTCGGTATCCTCTTCTAGTATACCTAAGTATCTATCAGGAGGATGGGAGATCCTACTTGATCTGCGAGGTGGTTGAGGGACATTGTGTACTGGCTCTGTATTAATGGGTTCGATAGGATCCATGACTCGTTGCTTTTCAGAGACTTTCTCTTCAAGCTCAATTTTTCTCCCACTGCCTCTATCAAGGATAAACTGATTTTCCAAGAAGATGGCATGACGGCTCACAAACACATTGTGATCCTCTGAGATGTAAAAATTGTATCCTAATGACTCTTTAGGATATCCTATAAAACGAGCACTTATGGTCCTAGCCTCTAGTTTGTCCGCCTGTAGTCTCTTGACGTGGGCCGGACATCCCCAAATCTTGAGATGACCAAGACTTGGTTTCTTACCATGCCATATCTCATACGGTGTGGTAGGAACGGATTTAGAGGGAACTCTATTCAGTAGATATACTGCGGTAAGTAAGGCATCTCCCCAAAGAAACATAGGTAAATCAGTGAAGCTCATCATGGATCGGACCATATCCAATAGAGTCCGATTTCTTCTCTCTGACACCCCGTTGAGTTGAGGTGTACCCGAAGAAGTCCATTGTGAGACTATGCCATTGTCCTTGAGATAGTCCCGGAATTCTCCACTAAGGTACTCTCCTCCTCGATCTGATCGAAGAGCCTTAAGGGGTTTTCCAGTTTGTTTTTCTACTTCATTTCTGAACTCTTTGAACTTTTCGAAAGATTCAGATTTGTGTCTCATAAGATAGACATACCCATACCGTGAATAATCATCGGTAAAGGTAATGAAGTACGAATAACGTCCCCTGGCTAGCACATCGAATGGGCCACATACATCTGTATGTACTAGGGTAAGTATTTCAGTGGTCCTCTCCCCATGTCCTACAAAGGGCAATCTAGTCATTTTTTCCTTGAAGACAGGATTCGCAAACTGGATATGACTCGGAAGTCAATGAGCCGAGAAGCCCATCTTTATCCATTTTGTTCATTCTGTCCTCTCCAATATGGCCAAGCCTGAGGTGCCACAAATATTTTTGGTTTATCTCATCCCTGGATCTTTTGGATCCTTTGGCATTCACTACTTGCTCAGACACATTTATAGATACATCCATATGCAAATGATAGAGACTGTCAATCATAAAACCACGTGCGACTATTTTATTTCTTAAATAAATAGAACAGCAGTCTTTGTCAAATGTAAAAACATGACCTTCCTGTGCTAGACATGAAACAGAAATCAAATTTCTGCTAGCAGCAGGTACATAATAGCAGTCTCTAAGTAATAAACTAAAATCAGACGGTAGTCGGGATGGTAGGTGCCGACAGCCACAGCAGCAACTTTTGCCTCGTTGCCAACCCGAAGGGTTATCGCACCTTCCGCCAGCCTTCTACTTTTCTTTAGACCCTGCATGGTAGTGCACAGATGAGCACTAGAACCAGAATCTATAACCCAACTAGAAGTAGAAGAAACCGTTAGATTAGTTTCAATTATGAGCAAGTCTATACCTTCTGAAGGTGTGTCACCTTTCTTGTTCTTCAGGCTCTCGAGGTATGAAGGACAGTTTCTCTTCCAGTGGCCGTCGACATTGCAGTGGAAACATTTTCCTTTGTCGTTAGCCTTTTTCTTTTGAACTTTCTTCTTTGGCTTCTTGTCTTTCTTGTGCTTCTTAGCAGGCTTCTTTTTCTTCCAAACAGACTTTCTCTTGGAACCAGAAGTCAACTCAGCAGCAAAGATATTGCCCCTTGAACCTTTCAAGGCTCCCTCAGCAGTTACCAACATATTTATCAGTTCAGTCTTAGTGCATTCAATCTTATTCATGTGGTAGTTTACTATAAACTGACCAAATGAATCATGAAGGGATTGAAGGATCAGATCAACTTGCAATTCCTTGTGCATGTTCATACCGAGCTTCTCAAGCTCCTCAAGGTCCTTGATCATAGTCAGACCGTGATCATGAACGGACTGCCCTTCGCGCATCTTTGTCTTGAAGAGCCTCTTGGACACTTCAAAACGAGCTGAGCGACTCTGCTCACCATACAACTCTTGCAGGTGTGCTAGTATGTCCCTAGCAGTCTTGAGATTCTCATGCTGGCATTGGAGTTCATTGGACATGGATGCCATCATATAGCACTTGACTCTAATGTCGTCATCCATCCACTTTTGATGCATCTGTCGCTGAACATCAGTAGGACGTGCTGGTAGTGTGGGGATATATGAATCGAGTATGTAGCCTATTTTCTCACAGCTCAAAACAATTTTGAGATTTCTAAGCCAGTCCTTGTAATTTGTACCGGTCAATCGGTTGGTCTCAAGAATACGGGTCAAAGGGTTTGAGGCTGACATTATGATCTGTAGAGAGTAAAGATTCTAGTTAGATTTTTGTACTTGATCCTTAATCTGTTCTAAGGACTTTTAGAACGAATGTACCTCCCACTATTTTCTCGAATTCCTCACACTCTCCTGGTAGGAAAACGGAAATCCTACACGACTAGGGTTTTTAGTGGGTACTGTGGTTCCACCGATTTACATGCCACCTCACCTAACAGTTATTGGTGACACATAGATTGATGAATGTACAACTCTTATACAATGCTTCTCAAGCATGTTGCAGTGCAACTTGGTCTCTAAGCCATGAAAACCTCACCTAACAGTTATTGGTCCCATTTCTTAGTTAAGTCAGACCCACCGTATAACCGTAGGAATAAAGTCGTCATTGGGTCCTCACCTAACAGTTATTGGTGCCCAACCCCACCTTTACCCTACAACATCTCATATCTATAGAGAGGTCCAGCCCCCCGATGCAACTTGCCCACTGTGTCCAGCCGAGACAAATCAACATCAGAAAGACCTTAGCAGCTCTACTACAGTGGAAGACCTATTGACTTAATATTGGTTAATCAGGTCTTAGTGTTTGCAACTTGAGCTCTTCATAAGAGGTAATCGAACAATTGGCCAGGTAAGCAGGTGGGAGGCTCTCCTTACTCAAAGAGTAAGGTCCTAATTAAGTAACCACCTTTCATGCTTTCCTAGACACCAATTAGATCAATTAATCTAATATGACTTGCTCATGTCGGTTCACTCTCGACTTGATTGAGGAGGTTTTAGTTTAGGTCTCATTTGGTTTGCTACATCACATGTAACCCTATCTACCCGACTCACATTCATATCACATGCAAACGGCACATTGCAGACAGTTATAATCGCAGCAATAATTAAAGCTAAACTTTAAATAGGTGATGATCATGGATTCTAGTTAGGTCGTATTACAAGCACATGCACGTCAATCGATCAACTGGTCTTCAACTCTTGAATTGGTTCCAAGCCTCCTTGACTCGATCCTTGACCAACTCTTGATCCAATCGCCATCAACCGCTTAGACCCTTGTTCATCTCATGCATCATCTTCGACTTGATCGTTGACGTACATCACATCACAGAAATACAACCAGATATAAAATAAAAATAAAAATAAATTACATCCCCTTTTAGGAGGCACGCAGGCCTCTCAAAATATCAAATAAGATGCATGCAAGCATCTGAAAAATTACATGACATTACAGATCACATTGCAGGTCATTACATTTGATACCAAAAGGGTTTGAATCCTATGATCATCACCACATGCAGCAATTATAATTTTCAGATCTGAAAACTAATTGATTATCTTATGACATAGGTTGCTGATCATGCTAATCATGATTCTAAACTTTGTAATTCTATTAACAATGCAATTAGAATCATCTTTTTATCATGCAAAAATCAGCACCCTAGAAAAAATCTGCATGCAGAAAATTTTCAACATGCATGATCATTCAATTTTCAGATCTAATAAGCCTATTTATAATTAATTCTTACCTTAATCTACGAAGCCTAGGCTCTGATACCACTGTTGGAAACCCGCCCATGCCGCTGATATTTCAAAAAAATTCAGATGGCAGCGGAATCGACATAAGCGGGATCGACGTTCATCTCATGAACGTTGTTTCATGAACCGTTCGTAGTTAGGCAAGAATTAAAAACTTCTAAAAATATTAGAAGATCAGATCTTCACCTTATGCGGGTAGATGATCACCGCAAACTGAAGTTCATGGTTTTAGGATGAAGGTTCGTTTGAAGCCGTTCAAACGTCCGGCCTCTACGGGTATCCACACGAAGCAGAGGACCGATCAAAGCTTTCTTGTCTTCCCGGGGTGCTAGCTCCCTTGCAAAGACTTCTTTTGATGGCTGATTTCCTCTCTATCAATCAACCCTTGATTGTGCTTGAGAGGAGGAAGAAGAAGAAGGCAACTGGATGAAGAACCAAAGCCCTTGCAGCCTACTCCCTTTTTCTTGCGTTGGAAGGAGGAAGAGAAGAGGAGGGGGCCGCCAATGGCTTTTCCTTTTCTTCCCTTTGCTTGCGGCTGAACCAAGGAGAGGGAGAGGGTGGCCACGGCACAAGAGGGAGAGGGTTTCAATCAATTAGGGCGTCAGCCCCCTTGCCCTCTTTTATAGCCATCTAGGGCTCCTACAAGTTAGGAGCCCTTGATGTATTACCAAGAGGGGCGCCGGCCCCTCTTGTTGCCGCACCAAGGGATCAAAGGAGGAGGGGCGTGAGCCCCTCCTTCATGGTTGCCCTAATCCTTATTAAGTAAGGATTGGGATGCCCTAATGTGGTCAAGCCCTAATCCAATTAGGCTTAGCCCAAGGGTGAACCAATTTGGATCCAATCTAGGTAAGTCCTAATCCAATTAGAACTTAAATCAATTTTGACTCAATTGAACTCTTCAATCCTAATCCAATTAGGAGTCTTATTGATTCATTAGATTAATAATTAATTGTGACTTAAGAAACCCTAATCCAAATTAGGACATATTTAATTTTAGTCCTAATCCAATTAGGACTCTATTTGAATACGAAGTCCTAATCTGATTAGGACTCTAGGAATCCTACTCCAAGTAGGAATCCGATTTTAATTTAAAACTCCTAATCTCATTAGGATTGTAGGAATCCTATTCCAAGTAGGAATCCCAGTCCTACTCCAACTAGGATTCTCAGTCCTAATCCAATTAGGACTCTAGGAATCCTACTCGAAGTAGGACTCTTGTTTCAAGTCCAATTTATTAATTCTCTTTGTTCCTTCTTCAACTGAATATCAATCGAATTGATTACTTGTGATTCCTAATCACGATCCAACCATCGGATCGGTCAATACTTCTAGTGTGTGTGACCCCATAGGTTCTACTCTGACTGGTAGTGAGATATATTATGATCTCTATCATAATATCATTGAAAACTCCTTTCAATGGATTGGAACGATTCCAACTCTACTCATTAGGGTTTATCGATCATCGAGATAATCCCTGTGAGTCCCACCATCCACCAGTGACACCTAGCAGCATGTAGTGGCTACCCAGTAGAATAGAATGATGAACCTCTAGGTGCAGTTATCATGTGATACAGTCCTACTATCGTGGATCCCTACAGGACGGAGGTCATGGACAACTCGTCAAACCCCATCGTCTGTCATATGTGAAAATTTATTCAACTTAAGTTCGAGAGTGGAAAACTCTTTCTCCTCTGTGCATACTGCCCCGGCCGAGGTCTTACGAACTCAGTCTTATAAATCACATAGGATTTCTCCTTATCTATCAAGATCGATAGATTCCTTATAGGTGCATACCCTACTCCTACAGTGAACTTACTGTAGCCAATCTACACTGCATGGACCCATATGGCTAGAGACCATGTATGTGTGCAGTCAAACTACAATAACCTCACTGTGAGTAGCCGAAGCACCGCAGGTCAAAGGACCAGTCACACTACTGCAACATCAAGCAAGTCACTGACGAGTGGATAGACATCCAAGTGACTTCTTGTATTGGTCATGCTCAGTACCCTTGTTCTTAACAAGCACCTGCACTATTACTTCAGTGTCGCTACACTGTGGACTCGAGTCTCGTCCATCCATAAGGAAAGTAATCTGTGCACTGATCTCATCGGATCGATCACCGTCCTCATGATGATCCATCGATCAGGAGCATTTAGAAATTAATCACTAATGATACATGGCTCAAATTCTCAACTCTTGAGAATATGCATCATCATCTTATTAATTCCTTGGACGATTCATAGACACAATAATAATATGAATGAAAAAGATGCCTTTCATTTATTCAATAATAATAAAGTCAAGTACAAATTATGTCCTAGAATTAATAATGTGTCAGCCAAAATTGGCTTCTAGGGCATACATCTAACAAAAGGTGGGGTTGGGCACCAATAACTGTTAGGTGAGGACCCAATGACGACTTTATTCCTACGGTTATATGGTGGGTCTGACTTAACTAAGAAATGGGACCAATAACTGTTAGGTTAGGTCTACATGGCTTAGAGACCAAGTTGCACTGCAACATGCTTGAGAAGCATTGTACAAGAGTTGTACACTCATCCATCTATGTGTCACCAATAACTGTTAGGTGAGGTGCCATGTAGATTGGTGAGACCGCAGTACCTACTAGAAATTCTAGTCGCGTAGGATTTCCGTTTTTCTACCAGGGGAGTGTGAGGAATTCAAGAAAATAGTGGGAGGTACATTTGTTCTAAAAGACCCTAAAACAAATAAGGATCAAGTACAAAATTCTAACTAGAATCATTACTCTATGAGGATTATAATGTCAGCTTCTAGATTTTTAACTCATATCCTATAGAACAACCATTTGACCAAACCCAATTATAAAGACTGGCTCAGCAAATTTCAAAATAGTTTTGAATTGTGAGAAATTAGGGTATGAGCTAGACCATGGAATCCCTGTATTACCAATCTGTTCGATCACTGATCAGCGTAAGACGCATGCCAAGTGGACGAACTGTGGAGTGATTGATTAAAACCCCTATTTGATTTTGATGAACTCAAAGCATTTGAGTATATCTTATGTTTACTAATGAATTCAATTAAGTGTTTCAGTGAAAATCGTGTCTAAGTGTTTCTAGACTTGGTTCAAGATATTTTGGATAAGGTATGAAGTCAGATTGAACCAAAGTCTGAGATTCGAGTCGACTCTAGGATATTACGAGTCGACTCCAAGCGTATCAGAATCACTGGCATGGGCTCGAGTCGACTCCAGACCAGTACGAGTCGACTCCGACTGAGAACAGACAGACGAACAGAAAGCATCAACTCAAAATCTGTCAGCGAGTCGACTCCTGAAGTGCGCGAGTCGACTCCGATGCTTACCGAGTCGACTCCGGAGTAATATGAGTCGACTCCAAGAAGCTACAGACAGAAAAGTCAGAGAGCGTTATTTCGACCCTGAGATTCGAGTCGACTCCTGTGGAACGCGAGTCGACTCCGATGGTTGGCAGGTCGACTCCAAAGAAAGCGAGAGTCGACTCTCAGTGGTACACAAAGAAAAAGTCAGAGAGGAGTTTTCGGACTCTGAGATTCGAGTCGACTCCCGCAATACACGAGTCGACTTCGAGACAGCGCGACACCAAAAAGGCAGAAGGCCATATTTCGGAAACTGAGAGCCGAGTCGACTCCAGGGAAGTTCGAGTCGACTCCAAGACTGGACGAGCCAAAAGACAGAAGATCGGGAGTTCGGGCTCTGAGCGCCGAGTCGACTCCCAGGATTATCGAGTCAACTCGAGTGGGCCAAGTTGAAAATTGGCTCCGTGGATTTCATGAGATGAGCCGACTCCGAAAATGCCAAGTCAGCTCCAGAAGTTGGCGAGTCGACTCCGGGTCAAGACGAGTCGACTCCCAGTCGAAGAGGCCACTTTAATTCAAATCCGGAACAGTTGCCGAGTCGACTCCAGAAAAGCATGAGTCGACTCCCGCTACAGCCGAGTCGACTCCTGATCGCGCGAGTCGACTCCGACCCCCCAACGGACATATTGTCAGGTTGTGCAGAGTGTGCAGAACGGGCAGAAAAAGGTGTCTAACGGATAGTTTCCGTGGGGGATGGTTTAAATAGCCACAGAGGACTGTAGCAAGGCAGAGAAGCACCATTCCATTCAAAGAGATCAAGCTTTCATTCTCTGCAAGTTGGTTTTCAACGAAAAGAGGGAAGAGCGGCATTAACTCCATCCACCTTCCTCTTCCCAGCATTTAAAGAAGCCTCCTCCTGCATTCAAGTCGACCAGACATTCAAGAGGAGACCCGAAGCTCAAGAAGCCCTACTCAACTCCAACTCAAACGTGTTTGAGGGCTTCTAACATCTCTTCAGTTTATATTGTTATTTATCTGCTTTTGAGAAGCTTTGTTTTTTGTCTGTCCCTTTTATTTACATCTTGTCTTTGCTTGGTTCAATCGGGAGATTGAATCAAGGGTATAGAGGTTGGTTGGTGAGCCGAGTGTAAAACCAACGTGTGTAAGGGTTCGATTGTGATCCCGGAAAAACAATCGGGGTGGTTCTAGTCGGTGAGCCAGAAAAAACCGACCGAGTTCGTTGTGAGCTCGTAAAACAACAAGTTTGGTTGTGAGCTTGTAAAACAACCGGCTGTAATCCAAGGGGTTATAGTGAATTCCCAAGTGAGACTTGGGGAGTGGACGTAGGAGCAAGGGTTAGCTCCGAACCACTATAAAACATTGTGTTTGTGATTGATTGTCTCTCTCTATTTCTCTCATTTCATTCACAGCACATATAAACGAATCAATCATCACGCTAAAGCATTAATTAGTCATCCACAAACATTTTAAATAGCTAAATTATTTTAAAACCCAATTCACCCCCCCTCTTGGGTTGTCTATCTGGGCAACAAGTGGTATCAGAGCCTAAACTCTTCTACCCTAAGAGTAAAAGATCAAAATGACAACCCCATTTGGATCTTCCCACATTGAGGGTCAGTCCACCCAAAGACCCCCTTTCTTTAATGGATCCGACTACTCATATTGGAAGGCTAGGATGAGAATATTTATCCAAGCCCAAGATTATGAGATGTGGACCATTATAGTGAATGGACCATACATCCCATCCATCTATGTAGAGGGTGTCAATGTACCCAAACTAGAAAAGGATTGGGATGACCATGACTTTAGGAAGGCACAACTCAATGCGAAAGCAATGAATGTGCTCTATTGTTCACTAGATAGGAATGAATTCAATAGGGTCTCTACTTGCAATTCTGCAAAAGAGATTTGGGATAGACTTGAAGTGACCTATGAGGGCACGAATCAAGTCAAAGAATCCAAAATAAATATATTGGTTCATAAGTATGAACTATTTAAAATGGATTCTAATGAATCAATCACATGCATGTCCACTAGGTTTACTGACATTGTCAATGGCCTAAAAAGCCTTGGCAAAAATTATACTAACAGTGATCTTGTCAGAAAAATTCTCCGCTGTCTACCAAGGTCATGGGAAGCCAAGGTGACGGCAATCCAAGAAGCTAAGGACTTGAACAAGCTTCCACTTGAAGAGCTCCTTGGATCCCTAATGACTCACGAGCTAACAATGAAGCAGCACAGCGAAGAAGAGTCCTCCCATAAGAAAAAGGTAATAGCTCTTAAATCTACATCATCTAACAAAGATCTGTCTTGCAGTAGCAGCAGTGAAGAAGAAGATCATGAGGGAGATGATGATGAGGCTCTCCTCGTGCGCAAGTTCAGAAAATTCATCAACAACAAGAAGTCCTATCATCAAAGGAGAGGCCCCTCAAATTCCTATCGGAAGGATAAAGGTAAGGAAAGGAAAAATGAGGGGATTGGGTGTTATGAGTGCAAGAAACCGGGGCACATCCGAGCTGAGTGTCCCTTACTAAAGAAGGGGAGCAAATACAAGAAGAAGAAAGCTCTCGTCACCACCCTATCGGACTCCGACTCATCATCATCATCATCGGATGATGAACAAGAAGAAAAGGCCAATTTCTGCTTCATGGCCAATGAAAATGAGGTAACGTCCGAATCGCATCTAGATTTTACATTTGATGAATTGTATGATGCATTTAATGAACTAATGATTGAATATAAGGCCATAAATCTTAAGAATAAAGAGCTAAAGATAGCTAATCAATCATACCTACATAAATATGATAAATTAGTTAAGGATAAGGACTCTATCACCAAAGAAAATTTAGAACTTAAGACAAGCAATCAACTCTTAACTCAAAAGACTAATACCTTGAGTAAAGATAATGAAAAATTAACTAAGGAAATTTCGGAACTTAAAAACAATAAACAAATCTTAAACGAGAATCTCATAAAAGATTTAAACATTCTAAAAACCGAAAAATAAACTCTAACTAAAGAACTTGAAAAGTACAAACCTTTGGTTGAAAAGTTTACATATAGTTCTGAAAAATTGAATATGATACTTAATAGTCAACGAGCAGTATTTGTTAGAGCGGGTTTAGGGTATAAACCAAAAAATAAGCAAAAACTTCTTAGTAACTTCTTTGTTAAAGCTGGGAAAAGTAAAACTAAGAAAATAACCTGTTTTTGTTGTGGAACCTTAGGACATAAAGCAAATGTGTGCGATTATAGAAAAGGTAAAACTAAAAGAAAAATTAAAAGGGTATGGGTTCCAAAAGGAACCAACATGACTAACCATGAAGGACCCAAGAAAACTTGGGTACCTAAGATTATATGATCTACTTGTGTAGGAGTGTCTTGCAGCCAAGGTCAACAAAAATTGCTGGTACTTGGATAGTGGCTGCTCAAGACACATGACGGGTGACAAGGATCAATTCTTCACCCTTGAAGCTAAGAAGGGAGGTGCTGTGACTTTTGGAGACAACAACCAAGGTCACATCATTGGTATAGGTAAAGTACAAATTACCCCTTCTACTTTTATTGATAATGTTAGGTATGTTGACGGTCTTAAGCATAATTTATTAAGCATTAGTCAATTATGTGATAAAGGTTATGATGTTATGTTTAAACCATCACTATGCATCGTAACAAACCCAAATGACAATAGTTTAGTTTTTAAAGGAATAAGACGTGGGAATGTGTATGTTGTAGATCTTGAGGATCTTGCCAAACACAACCCTGCTTAGTTGTTAATGAAACTAAGGACAATGATGCTAGTTGGCTATGGCACCGTAAGTTAGGTCATGCAAGCATGGACACAATATCTAAATTAGTTAAAAGAGATTCCGTGATAGGTTTGCCAAAACTAAGATTTGAAAAGAATAAAATATGTGAAGCTTGTCAATATGGCAAACAATCTAGGAACTCCTTTAAATCCATAAAATGTGTCTCTACTTCTAGACCTCTAGAATTATTACACATGGACCTATTCGGACCAACTAGAACAACAAGCCTAGGTGGAAATAAATATGGTCTAGTTATTGTAGATGATTATTCTAGATACACATGGGTCATGTTCTTAGCCCATAAGGATCAAGCATTTTCTGTTTTCAAGAAATTCCATAAAGAAGTAACCAATGCTAGAGATACCTCAGTAATAGCTATTAGAAGTGACCATGGTACCGAATTTGAAAATCATTTATTTGATGAGTTTTGTAGTAAAAAGGGAATAACACACAATTTTTCTGCACCTAGGACACCACAACAAAATGGAGTTGTGGAGAGAAAAAATAGAACTCTAGAAGAAATGGCTAGAACTATGTTATGTGAAGGTAACCTCCCTAAGTACTTTTGGGGAGAAGCCATTAATACTTCTTGTCATATATTAAATAGAGTTTTATTGAGACCCATTATAAAGAAAACACCTTATGAACTTTGGAAAAACAGAAAACCAAAGGTAAATTACTTTCATATTTTTGGATGTAGGTGTTTTGTTCATAATAATGGAAAAAATAATCTAGGTAAATTTGATTCTAAATCTGATGAGGGCATATTCTTAGGATATTCTACAACTAGCAAAGCCTATAGGGTCTTTAATAAAAGAACCTTAGTTATAGAAGAATCTATACATGTTGTATTTGATGATTCTAGTGACATTTCTTCTAGCAAGAGAGTTAATTTTGATGATGATGCTGAAATTCTTGAAGAAAAGATAGATGAGATGACATTACAAGATAACAATCAAAAATTAATTGAAGATGCATCATCAAGCCAAGAGACTATAGTAGATCATGGGCTAACTAAGGCTTGGAGGTATGCTCACGGGCATCCTAAGGAATTAATTCTAGATGATCCATCACAACCTGTTAGGACTAGAGCATCCCTTAGGAACTTAAATAATCATCCAGCCTTTGTTTCACATTTTGAGCCCAAACACATAGAAGAAGCCGAAAATGATGTAAATTGGATAAATGCAATGCAAGAAGAATTAAACCAATTTACTAGAAACAAAGTATGGAATCTAGTTGAAAGACCATCTGAATATCCAATTATAGGTACCAAGTGGATTTATAAAAATAAACTTGATGAAAATGGAATAGTTATAAGGAATAAGGCTAGACTAGTAGCAAAAGGTTATAATCAAGAAGAAGGTATAGATTTTGATGAAACCTTTGCTCCTGTAGCTAGACTTGAAGCTATTAGATTATTATTAGCATATGCATGCTCTAAGGACTTCAAACTATTTCAGATGGATGTAAAAAGTGCATTTTTAAATGGGTATATCAATGAGGAGGTATATGTAGAACAACCTTCTGGTTTTGGAAATCATCAATACCCTAATCACGTATATAAATTGAACAAAGCACTTTATGGCTTGAAACAAGCACCTAGAGCATGGTATGAAAGGCTTAGCAAATTCCTATTAGAACATGAGTTCTCTAGGGGTAATGTAGATACAACACTATTTCTGAAAAAGCAAAACAAAGATATGTTGTTAGTGCAGATTTATGTTGATGATATCATTTTCGGTGCTACTAACAATCGCCTCTGCGAAGAATTTGCTGATTTGATGCAGAGTGAATTTGAGATGAGCATGATGGGAGAGCTGAACTATTTTCTCGGGCTTCAAATCAAACAGTCCGAAGGAGGCATCTTCATCAATCAAGCCAAATATATCAAGGAGATGCTCAAGAAGTTTGATATGGAGGGAAACAAGTCAATCAGCACCCCCATGAGCTCATCATGTAAATTAGACCAAGATGAATCAGGTAAATCTGTAGATCAGAAACTATATAGAGGTATGATAGGATCTTTATTGTATCTTACTGCAAGTAGGCCTGATATCATGTTTAGTGTTTGCATGTGTGCAAGACATCAGTCTAATCCTAAGGAATCACATCTAATTGCAGTTAAGAGAATCTTTAAATACCTAATAGGAACTAAGAACATAGGTTTATGGTATTCTAAAGAATCTAGTCTGAACTTAATAGGATATACAGATTCAGACTTTGCTGGATGTAAACTTGATAGAAAAAGCACCAGCGGGTCATGTCAATTCCTAGGAGAAAACCTAATCTCCTGGTTTAGCAAGAAACAAAACTCGGTTGCATTATCTACTGCTGAAGCTGAATATGTTGCAGCCGGGAGTTGTTGTGCTCAAATCTTGTGGATCAAACAACAATTAGAAGATTATGGCATTAAACAAGACAAAATTTCCATTAATTGTGATAATACAAGTACCATTAATCTAACTAAAAATCCAATTCAGCATTCAAGAACTAAACATATTGAGATAAGACATCACTTCATAAGAGATCATGTACTGAATGGTGATGTGACACTTCAATTTGTTTGTACTGATGATCAATTAGCTGACATTTTTACAAAACCCTTAAGTGAAGAGAGATTTAGTGTGCTTAGGAGGGGATTAGGAGTGATTGATCCATCCTAGTGGTAGTTTCCACTAGTTCACTGATTTTGATGATTAGATTTTAGCTAATATAGAGTTTCTTTTCAATGATCATCAAATCAGGCCATAATTTAGTGATTTTCCCTCATTCGGCACGAATATAGCATGATTTTAAGGTGCGTGCCAGGGTTCGAGACGACTCGAGCTTGTTTCAGAGTCGGCTCGTAAGGGGGAGTCGACTCGCGCATTCACGGGAGTCGACTCGAGAACGATGGCAGCAGAGGGGGAGTCGACTCGCATACAGTCGGGAGTCGACTCGAGGTCAATAGGCGCATAAGAAGAGTCGACTCGAGGTCGAGTCGACTCGCGACTCAGTGGAGTCGACTCACAGTCGGGATCCGACTTTTTAACCCTAACTTCGTCGTTTCGAAAACACTCCTATTCACCGCCGCCACTATTCACAAGCCCTAGAGCCGACTCCTAGGTCGTCTCCGGTCGTTCCCAAGCCTTTTCCCGTCCATTTTCCTCGTGTCTTTAGGTTCATTCCTCTCCCCTAGGTCAAAATGCCTCGTAAAGCCGTTGTCCGGAAGAGGCGGCAACCCGAGGCCAGTCCTGAGAGGCGATCCAAGGCTCGGCACGATCCCGCGAGGCCGCAACCTCCGGCTCGTTCCCCGCCGAGGGCCGTTCCCTCGAGGCCGTGTGCCGGAAAGGCGGTCTCCACCGGGAGATACGTCGATTTCGACTATCTCTCCCGGGAGGGCTTCACTATAGGAGATAGACTTCGGGCCCAGGGTTTAGAGTACTTTTGTTCCCTAGGCCTCCCCACATATCCTGGCCTGATTAGAGAGTTCTATGGTACTGTCCATAGGGGGGATGGGGGAATAGAGGGAACCGTAGCCGGTGTCCCACTGTTTATTTTCGAGGATTTCATAGCCCAAATCCTCCACCTTCCACAGTTAGGGGTGGCTCCCACACACCCCGAAGATAGGACTGAGGCCCTTACGGCCATTCTAGGGCATCCACCCCAGTCCCCTTTAGATGAGGTGTCCGCCAGCTCACTTTCAGTTGAGATGCGGCTCCTCTTGAGCATCATTTCTCGGTCTTTGTTCCCAAAGACCGGACGGTTCGACTTTGTGTCTGAGAGGGACCTAGCCCTCATGTACTACTTTCTCCAGGATACCCCCATAAACTTTCCCAAGATGATATATCGATACCTATGTGAGCCACTAGATAGACCTAGGCTCACCCTCCCCTACGGCATGTTGTTCACCCTTATCTTTAGGGAGGCCGAGATCCCTATTCCTGAGGGGGAACCCTCTCGCGCATTGCGATGGACAGATCGCATGCGTCCGGGGACCCTACACAGGATGGGGTTTCGGAAGGTAGAGGGGACCTGGGTTAGGAAGTCTTCCACCTCCACACATACCACCAGACATTCCCCTAGTCCTGAGCCAGATTCTGACTATCCTGACTTTCCCTCCACTTCTGCTCCTACCACCTCAGCCGGACCCTCCTCCTCAGCTCCACCACCCATGGAGGTCCGGATCGCTCCTGAGCAGCTCCTGAAGTTGCGGCAGGAGATTGTCCGAGACCTGCGAGATGATCTGCTTCGGGAGCTCCGAGGTTCAGTGCCTGCTCCCACTCCTGCACCCACATCTTCTGAGTTGGTCCCTTCCTTGACAGCCGTGACTGACATGACGGCCCATGTACGGAAAGAGATCTACAATGTCTGGAGTTTGGTCCAGGCTCAGTTCTCCAGTATGAGTGAGGTCACGGGCATCACTCGGAAGATGCGCGATGACATCCGGAAGGACATGAGCACCACTACTCAGGGGGCCGAGCGCTTGTTGAATGTGCTCATCGACAAGTTGGACGCACTTCAGAAGTCGGTGACCGAGCTCGACACGATGCATAGCAGGGCCACCTCAGCCATCATCCGACAGCTAGAGCACGTCACCAATGCGGTCCAAGCACTCGCTGAGCGCATGCCTCGAGGAGCCACATCCTCGAGAGGAGGAGACACATCCTCGAGAGGAGGAGATACATCCTCGAGAGGAGGAGTTACATCCTCGAGGAGACCTTAGCTGTTTTTGTGTTGACATGTATTGTTTTGCTTTACTTATTGTATTCTCAAATGTATTTACATACAAATCAATACAATGAGTAGCCATATTTTCTGCAATTCTGTGCCATTTGATCTATGATTGATTGTGTGTTCTGATTACCTCCTTTTTGATACGATGACAAAAAGGGGGAGAAATATTTAATAGATATGTAAATGGAATCAACATAAAAGGAATCAAAATGAAAATTAAAACATAATTTGTTCTTAGTGGATTTGGTACCTCGAGGCTCATTATCTCTCTGTTGGGGCTCCTAATGGAGTAATCTCTAGAATCTATTCAAGGGGTATTCGGAGATTAGTGGAATCCAACTCAAGAACAAATTGACAGATTTTCCCTCTAAAAACCAAAAATTTAAAGTCAAAAAATTCAATACATTAAAAGAAAATTCAGAGAATCAAATCATAAGTAGAATGTATATGTTGAGGGGGAGAATCTGAATTTTTAAGAAAACTAATTCATTAAATACATATAAGCCAAACAATTGATTGCATGATATGAAGGCTTATATAATTCCAAATGAAAGGGGGAGCTTTAACTCCAAAATTTATTGCTTCACACCTTTCAAGCTTGGATATATTAAATTACCAGACATTTGAATTCATTTATGGATTTTATCTCCTTGTTTATTGAGCAATTCACTTTACATATACTCAAAGTTTTGTCATCATCAAAAAGGGGAAGATTGTGGAGTGATTGATTAAAATCCCTATTTGATTTTGATGAGCTCAAAGCATTTGAGTATATCTTATGTTTACTAATGAATTCAATTAAGTGTTTCAGTGAAAATCGTGTCTAAGTGTTTCTAGACTTGGTTCAAGATATTTTGGATAAGGTATGAAGTCAGATTGAACCAAAGTCTGAGATTCGAGTCGACTCCAGGATATTACGAGTCGACTCCAAGCGTATCAGAATCACTGGCACGGGCTCGAGTCGACTCCAGACTAGTACGAGTCGACTCCGACTGAGAACAGACAGACGAACATAAAGCATCAACTTAAAACCTGTCAGCGAGTCGACTCCTGAAGTGCGCGAGTCGACTCCGATGCTTACCGAGTCGACTCCGGAGTAATATGAGTCGACTCCAAGAAGCTACAGACAGAAAAGTCAGAGAGCGTTATTTCGACCCTGAGATTCGAGTCGACTCCTGTGGAACGCGAGTCGACTCCGATGGTTGGCAGGTCGACTCCAAAGAAAGCGAGAGTCGACTCTCAGTGGTACACAAAGAAAAAGTCAGAGAGGAGTTTTCGGACTCTGAGATTCGAGTCGACTCCCGCAATACACGAGTCGACTCCGAGACAGCGCGACACCAAAAAGGCAGAAGGCCATATTTCGGAAACTGAGAGCCGAGTCGACTCCAGAGAAGTTCGAGTCGACTCCAAGACTGGACGAGCCAAAAGACAGAAGATCGGGAGTTCGGGCTCTGAGCGCCGAGTCGACTCCCAGGATTATCGAGTCAACTCGAGTGGGCCAAGTTGAAAATTGGCTCCGTGGATTTCATGAGATGAGCCGACTCCGAAAATGCCAAGTCAGCTCCAGAAGTTGGCGAGTCGACTCCGGGTCAAGACGAGTCGACTCCCAGTCGAAGAGGCCACTTTAATTCAAATTCGAAACAGTTGCCGAGTCGACTCCAGAAAAGCATGAGTCGACTCCCGCTACAGCCGAGTCGACTCCTGATCGCGCGAGTCGACTCCGACCCCCCAACGGACATATTGTCAGGTTGTGCAGAGTGTGCAGAACGGGCAGAAAAAGGTGTCTAACGGATAGTTTCCGTGGGGGATGGTTTAAATAGCCACAGAGGACTGTAGCAAGGCAGAGAAGCACCATTCCATTCAAAGAGATCAAGCTTTCATTCTCTGCAAGTTGGTTTTCAACGAAAAGAGGGAAGAGCGGCATTAACTCCATCCAACTTCCTCTTCCCAGCATTTAAAGAAGCCTCCTCCTGCATTCAAGTCGACCAGACATTCAAGAGGAGACCCGAAGCTCAAGAAGCCCTACTCAACTCCAACTCAAACATGTTTGAGGGCTTCTAACCTCTCTTCAGTTTATATTGTTATTTATCTGCTTTTGAGAAGCTTTGTTTTCTGTTTGTCCTTTTTATTTACATCTTGTCTTTGCTTGGTTCAATCGGGGGATTGAATCAAGGGTATAGAGGTTGGTTGGTGAGCCGAGTGTAAAACCAACGTGTGTAAGGGTTCGATTGTGATCCCGGAAAAACAATCGGGGTGGTTCTAGTCGGTGAGCCAGGAAAAACCGACCGAGTTCGTTGTGAGCTCGTAAAACAACAAGTTTGGTTGTGAGCTTGTAAAACAACCGGCTGTAATCCAAGGGGTTATAGTGAATTCCCAAGTGAGACTTGGGGAGTAGACGTAGGAGCAAGGGTTAGCTCCGAACCACTATAAAACATTGTGTTTGTGATTGATTGTCTCTCTCTATTTCTCTCATTTCATTCACAGCACATATAAACGAATCAATCATCACGCTAAAGCATTAATTAGTCATCCACAAATGTTTTAAATAGCTAAATTATTTTAAAACCCAATTCACCCCCCCCTCTTGGGTTGTCTATCTGGGCAACACGAACGATGACAATAAAGTTAGGTGCTACATAATGGCATCCATGTCCAATAAATTATAATGCCAGCATGAGAACATGAAGATTGCCAAGGACACATTAAAACACCTGCAAGAGTTGTATGGTGATCAGAGTCATGCAGCTTGGTTTGAATGTCCAAGAGGCTCTTCAAGGCCAAGATGCATGATGGGCAGTCTATCCATGATCATGGTTTGACCATGATAAAGGACTTAGAGAAGCTTGAGAAGCTCGGCATGACCATGCACAAGGAATTACAAACGGATTTGATCCCACAATCCCTTCTAGCTTCATATGAACAGTTTATAGTAAATTATCATATGAACAAGATTGTATGCACCAAAACAGAATTGTTAAATAAATTGGTAACTACCTTAGGGACCTTGAAGAGTTCAAGGGGCATCGTTCTCGCTGTCGAGTTGGTTTCTAATTCCAAGAGAGAGTCTATTTGAAAGAAGAAGAAGCCTGTGAAGAAGCAGAAGACTGAGAAAACGCCAAGTAAGGAAGTTCCAAGAAAAAGGCCAATTGCAAGGAAAAATGTTTTCATTTGCATCATGGACGGCCATTGGAAGAGGAACTATCCTACATACATGGAAAGCATAAAAACATGAAGGGTGACAGACCTTCAGAAGGTATGTCAGATATGCTCAGGATACTTAGGGACGGTTACCTGTTGCTAGCAGAAATTTGATTTCTGTAACTTGTTTAGCACAAAAAGATTTTTATAAGACTACTGTTCCATTTATTTAAGAAATAAATTGATTCAACGTGGTTTTATGATTGACAGTCTCTATAACATACATATGGATGTATCTGTGAATGTATCTGAGCAAACAGTGAATACCATAGGATCTAATAGATCTAGAAATGAGATAAATCTAAAGTATTTGTGGCACCTCAGGTTTGGCCATATAGGAGAAGACAGAATAAACAAATTGGAGAAACATGAACTTTTGGACTCATTGACTTTCGAGTCATATTCGATTTGTTAATTCTGCCTTCAAGGAAAGATGGCCAAATTATCCTTTATAGGACACAGGGTGGTCCACTGAAATACTTACCCTAGTACACACTGATATGTGTGGCCCATTTGATGTGAAAGCTAGGGCTTGTAATTTTTACTTTATTTACCGATGATTACTCATGGTATGGATATGTGTATGTCACACAAATCTAAAACTTTTGAAAGTTTCAAAAAGTTAAGATATGAAGTAGAAAAATAAATAGAAAAACTCATTAAGGTTCTTCGATCAGATCGAGGAGTTGAACACCTTAATAGAGAGTTTCGTGATTATCTCAAGGAGAATGGTATAGTTTCATAATGGACTCCTCCTGGTACACCTCAGCTCAATGGAGTGTCAGAGAGGAGGAATCAGACTCTATTGGATATGGTCCGGTCCATGATGAGCTTCACTAATTTACCCTTGTTTCTTTAGATAGATGCCCTATTTTCAGCTATTTATTTATTGAATAGAGTTCCCTCTAAAGTCCGTTCCTACCACACCATATGAGATATGACATGGTAAGAAATCAAGTCTTGGTCATCTCAAAGATTTGGGGATGTCCGGCCCACGTCAAGCGACTACAGGCAGACAAGCTAGAGGATAGGATAATTAATGCTCGTTTTATAGGATATCCTAAAGAGTCATTAGGATACGACTTTTCGTCCCAAAGGATCACAAAGTGTTTGTGAGCCTAGATGCTATCTTCATGGAAATAGTTTATCCTTGACAAAGACAGTGGGAGGAAAATTGAGCTTGAAGAGAAAGTCTCTAAATAGCAACGAACCATTGTGCCTATAGAACCTATTTATATTAAGCCAGTACACGATATCCCTCAATCACCTCGCAGATCTAGTAGGGTATACTAGAAGAGGATACCGAGAAAATGTTCCTAGTGGGAGATAGGGATCACATACAGGTTCCCAAAATCTATGACGAGGCGATATCTGATATCGATTCCGAGAAATAGTTGGAGTTAGACTCCATGCATTCCAACCAAGTCTGGACCCTAGTAGATCCACCAGAAGGTATTGTACCTATTGGATGCAAATGGATCTACAAAAGGAAGATAGGTTCGGATGGAAAGGTAGAGACCTATAAAGCAAGGCTAGTGGCGAAAGGGTATAGTCAACGCGAAGGCATTGACTATCAGGAGACTTTTTCACCTGTAGCCATGTTAAAATCCATCCGAAAATTGCTTGCCATTGCAGCATTTCATGATTATGAAATCTGGCAGATGGATGTGAAAACTGCATTCCTGAATGAATATCTTAATGAAGATATTTATATGGAACAGCCTTTGGGTTTTACTTCCAGTGATGGAGATCACAAGGTCTGCAAGCTGCAAAGGTCCATCTATGGACTAAAGCAAGCATCTCGGAGTTGGAACACTCGTTTCGATGACGCAATCAAAACGTTTGATTTCATCAAAAACGAAGAGGAACCGTATGTTTACAAAAAGGTTAGTGGGAGTGCTGTCGTATTTCTCGTACTGTACATGGATGACATCCTCCTGATAGGGGATGATATTCCCATGCTAACCTCGGTCAAGGTCGGTTGTTAAAAGAGTTCTCCATGAAAGACCTTGGGGAAGCATCCTATATTTTGGGAATAAAGGTCTATAAAGATAGATCTAATAGGATGCTTGTCCTGTCACAGAATATGTATATAGAGGGAGTGCTGAAGAGGTTCGGCATGGAAACCTCTAAAAGGAGATTATTACCCCTTAGGCATGGGATAAATCTCTCCAAGAAGATGTGCCTTAACACATCTGAAGAGATTCAGGCTGAGCAAGATCCCTTATGCTTCGGCGATAGGGAGCCTCATGTATACCATGCTATGTATGTGAAATGATATAGTATATGCTGTGAGTGTCACGAGCATATATCAGTCAAATCCAAGCAAGAAGCACTGGATAACTGTGAAGAATATTCTTAAGTACTTAAGAAGAACTAAAGATTTATTCTTGGTCTTTGAAAAAAAAAATCAGAGTTGAAGGTAGAAGGATGCACATATATTGATGATAAAAAGTCTACATCAGAATATGTGCAATAATGGTTTAGTAAATTGGAAGAGTTCCAAACAACCAATCATTGTAGATTCTACCTTAGAAGCTGAAAGTTAAGCCGTCTCTAAGGGTGCAGTGGAAACCTTTTGGTTTAAAAGGTTCATTGCAGAATTAGATGTAATGCCATCAGATGCCATAGCACTCTTCTGCAATAACAAAGGCACCATAGCACTAGCTAAGGAGCCAAAGGTCTCACCAGAAATCGAAGCACATAGAGCGGAGGTTTAACCTAATAAGCGACTACCTTGAAAAGAAATAAGTAGAGGATTAAAAAGTAGACTCCACAGGAAATGTGGTGGACCCATTCACTAAGCAGATAACTCAGCAGAAAACTAAAACGCATCTTGAGAAGATGGGGCTTAGATTTATAGCTAATTGGCTTTAGTGCAAGTGGGAGATTGTTAGAAGTATGCCCTAGAAGCCAATTTGGCTGACGCATTATTTTATTCTAGGACATAATTTTGTACTTGACTATTTATTATTGAATAAATAAAAGGCATCTTTTTCATTCATATTCTTATGTGTCCATGAATCGTCCAAGGAATTAATAAGATGATGACGCATATTCTCAAGAGTTGAGAATTTGAGGCATGTGTCATTGGTGATTAATTCCTGAATTGCTCCTGATCGATGGATCATCACGAGGACGGTGATTGATCCGCTGAGATTAGTGCACATATTGCTTTCTTTGATGGACGAGTCTTGAGTCCACAGTGTAGGGACACTGGAGCAATTGTGCAAGTGCTTGTTAGAGAACAAGGGTACTGAGCGTGACCAACACAAGAAGTCACTCGGATGTCTATCCACTCGTCAGTGACTTGCTTGATGTTGCAGTAGTGTGACTGGTCCTTTGACCTACGATGCTTCGGCTACTCACAGTGAGGTTATTGTAGTTTGACTGCACAAATACATGGTCTCTAGCCATATGGGTCCATGCAGTGTAGATTGGCTGCAGTAGGTTCACTGTAGGAGTAGGGTATGCATCTACAAGGAATCTATCGACCTTGATAGATAAGGAGAGATCCTATGTGATTTATAAGAGTGAGTTCGTAAGACCTCGGCCGGGGCAGATTGCATAGTGGAGAAAGAGTTCTCCGCTCTCGAACTTAAGTCGAATAAATCTTGACATATGACAGACGAAGGGGTTTGACGAGTTATCCATGTATGGATCTACGATAGAAGGACTGTATCACATGATAACTGCACCTAGAGGTTCATCATTCTATTCTGCTGGGTAGCCACTACATGCTGCTAGGTGTCACTGGTGGATGGTGGGACTCATAGGGATTATCTTGATGATCCATAAACCCTAATGAGTAGAGTTGGAATCGTTCTGACCCATTGAAAGGAGTTTTCAATGATATTGTGATAGAGATCACAATATATCTCACTACCAGTCAGAGTAGAACCTATGGGGTCACACACACTAGAGGCATTGACTGATCCGATGGTTGAATCGTGATTAGGAATCACAAGTAATCAATCCGATTGATAATAAGTTGAAGAAGGAACAAAGGGAATTAATTAATTGGACTTGAAACAAGAGTCCTACTTGGAGTTGGATTCTTGGAGTCCTAATTGGATTAGCACTGGGATTCCTACTTGGACTGGGATTCCTACTTGGAGTAGGACTAGGATTCCTACATGGAGTAGGATTCCTATAATCCTAATTAGATTAGGAGTTTTGAATTAAATTTGGATTCCTACTTGGAGTAGGATTTCTAGAGTCCTAATCGGATTAGGACTTCGAATTCAAATTAGAGTCCTAATTGGATTAGGACTAGAATTAAATAAATCCTAATGGGATTAGGACTTCTTAAGTCCCAATTAATTATTAATCTAATGAATCAAGATGACTCCTAATTAGATTAGGATTGAAGGGTTCAATTGAGTCATGGCTCATCAAGTTCTAATTGGATTAGGACTTACCTAGATTAAAACCCAAATTGGTTCACCCTTGGTCCAAACCTAATTAGATTAGGACCTAACCAAGAGTGACCTTCCTAATCCTCCTTAGAGGAGGATTAGGTTAACCATGAAGGAGGGGCACACGCCCCTCCTCCTTTTCCTTGCTTGGTCCGGCAAAGAAGAGGGGCCGGCGCCCCTCTTGGAATTTAATCAAGGAGCTCCTAGTAGGAGCTCCACATGCTATTTAAGAGGAGGCGTGGGGCTGACCTAGGGTATTCATTGAAGCCCTCTCCCTCTCCAATTCGTGGCCCCCTCTCCTCCCCTTTCCTTGGTTCAGCCGCAAGCAAAGGAAGAAAATGAAAGGTGGCCTCTTCATCCTCCCTTCTTCCTTCCAACGCAGGGAAAAGAAAGAAGGCTGCAGGGGCTTTGATCTTCTTCCTCTCTTCATCCTTCTTCTTCCTCCTCCCAAGCACAATCAAGGGTTGATTAAAAGGGAGGACATCAGCCATCAAAGTTATCTCTGCAAGGGAGCTAGCACCCCGGGGAGATAGAAAGCTTGGATCGGTTCCTGCTTCGTGTGGATACCCGTAGAGGCCGAGCACTTGAACGGCTTCAAGCGAACCTTCATCCAAAAACCACGATCATCAGTTTGCGGTGATCATCTACCCGTACAAGGTGAAGATCTGATCTTCTAATGTTTTTAAAAAGTTTTTAATCCTTATCTATCTACGAACGGTTTTAAACAACGTTCATGCGATGAACGGTTGATCCCGCGCATGCCTCTTCCGCTGCATCTGAAATTTTTGAATTTTTTCTGCGGCATGGGCGGGTATTCTAACATCAGATATATGACTGACTGGCTTTAGTGCAAGTGGAAGATTGTTAGATGTATGCCCTAGAAGCCAATTTTGGCTGACACATTATTAATTCTAGGGACATAATTTTGTACTTGACTATTTATTATTGAATAAATAAAGGCATCTTACTATTCATATTATTTATGTGTCTATGAATCGTGCAAGAATTAATAAGATGATGATGCGTATTCTTAAGAGTTAAGAATTTGAGCCATGCATCATTGGTGATTAATTTCTGAATGCTCCTGATCAATGGATCATCCCAAGGACGGTGATCGATCCGATCAGTGCACACATTGCTTTCCTTATGAATGGACGAGACTCGAGTCCACAGTGTGGTGACACTGAAGTAATAGTGCAGGTGCTTGTTAGAGAACAAGGGTACTGAGCGTGACCAACACAAGAAGTCACTTGGATGTCTATCCACTCGTCAGTGACTTGCTTGATGTTGCAGTAGTGTGACTAGTCCTTTGACCTGTGATGCTTCGGCTACTCACAGTGAGGTTATTGTAGTTTGACTGCACAAATACATGGTCTCTAGCCATATGGGTCCATGCAGTGTAGATTGGCTGCAGTAGGTTCACTGTAGGAGTAGGGTATGCATCTACAAGAAATCTATCGACCTTGATAGAAAAGGAGAGATCCTATGTGATTTATAAGACTGAGTTCGTAAGACCTCGGCCGGGGCAGATTGCACAGTGGAGAAAGAGTTCTCCGCTCTCGAATTTAAGTCGAATAAATCTTGACATATGACAGACGAAGGGGTTTGACGAGTTATCCATGACCTCCGTCCTGTAGGGATCCACGATAGAAGGACTGTATCACATGATAACTGCACCTAGAGGTTCATCATTCTATTCTACTGGGTAGCCACTACATGCTGCTAGGTGTCACTGGTGGATGGTGGGACTCACAGGGATTATCTCGATGATCGATAAACTCTAATGAGTAGAGTTGGAATCGTTCCGACCCATTGAAAGGAGTTTTCAATGATACTGTGATAGAGATCACAATATATCTCACTACCAGTCAGAGTAGAACCTATGTGGTCACACACACTAGAGGCATTGACCGATCCGATGGTTGAATCGTGATTAGGAATCACAAGTAATCAATTCGATTGATAATAAGTTGAAGAAGGAACAAAGGGAATTGATTAATTGGACTTAAAACAAGAGTCCTACTTGGAGTAGGATTCGTAGA
Organism: Phoenix dactylifera; assembly: GCF_009389715.1. Taxonomy (NCBI): domain Eukaryota; kingdom Viridiplantae; phylum Streptophyta; class Magnoliopsida; order Arecales; family Arecaceae; genus Phoenix; species Phoenix dactylifera. The sequence goes on along the minus strand of NW_024068108.1, from coordinate 142,270 downwards.
GTCCTAATTGGATTAGGACTAGGAATCCTACTTGGACTGGGATTCCTACTTGAACTGGAAATCCTATTTGGAGTAGGACTAGGATTTCTACTTGGAGTAGGATTCCTATAATCCTAATTAGATTAGGAGTTTTGAATTAAATTTGGATTCCTACTTGGAGTGGGATTCCTAGAATCCTAATCGGATTAGGACTTCGAATCCTACTCCAAGTAGGACTCTTGTTTCAAGTCCAATTAATTAATTTCCTTTGTTCCTTTTTCAACTGAATATCAATCGAATTGATTACTTGTGATTTCTAATCACGATCCAACCATCGGATCGGTCAATACTTCTAGTGTGTGTGACCCATAGGTTCTACTCTGACTGGTAGTGAGATATATTATGATCTCTATTATAATATCATTGAAAACTCCTTTCAATGGATTGGAACGATTCCAACTCTACTCATTAGGGTTTATCGATCATCGAGATAATCCCTGTGAGTCCCACCATCCACCAGTGACACCTAGCAGCATGTAGTGGCTACCCAGTAGAATAGAATGATGAACCTCTAGGTGCAGTTATCATGTGATACAGTCCTTCTATCGTGGATCCCTACAGGACGGAGGTCATGGATAACTCGTCAAACCCCTTCGTCTGTCATATGTCAAGATTTATTCGACTTAAGTTCGAGAGCGGAGAACTCTTTCTCCACTGTGCAATCTGTCTCGGCCGAGGTCTTACGAACTCAGTCTTATAAATCACATAGGATCTCTCCTTTTCTATCAAGGTCGATAGATTTCTTGTAGATGCATATCCTACTCCTACAGTAAACCTACTGCAGCCAATCTACACTGCATGGACCCATATGGCTAGAGACCATGTATTTGTGCAGTCAAACTACAATAACCTCACTGTGAGTAGCCGAAGCATCACAGGTCAAAGGACTAATCACACTACTGCAACATCAAGCAAGTCACTGACGAGTGGATAGACATCCAAGTGACTTCTTGTTTTGGTCATGCTCAGTACCCTAGTTCTCTAACAAGCACCTGCACTATTACTTTAGTGTCACCACACTGTGGACTCGAGTCTCATCCATCCATAAGAAAAGCAATGTGTGCACTGATCGGATCGATCACCGTCCTTGTGATGATCCATTGATCAGGAGCATTCAGAAATTAATCACCAATGATGCATGGCTCAAATTCTTAACTCTTAAGAATATGCATCATCATCTTATTAATTCTTGGACGATTCATAGACACATAAATAATATGAATAGAAAGATGCCTTTATTTATTCAATAATAAATAGTCAAGTACAAAATTATGTCTCTAGAATTAATAATGTGTCAGCCAAAATTGGCTTCTAGGGCATACATCTAACAAAAAGAAGATGCTGAAAAATATAAATTCTTAGTAGATAAGTTTATACTTAGTTCTACCAAATTAAATATGATTCTTGATAGTCAAAAAGCTGTATATGATAAGACTGGATTAGGATATAAAACAAACAGAAAACAAAAATACTTAAAGAACATTTTTGTAAAAGCTAAAAATGAAAATATTACTTGTCATTGCAGCAATAAATTAGGACATAAAGCATATGAATGTAACTATAGAAAGTCTAGTCAAAACAAATTGAGTAATAATCATAAGCTTAAATTCAAGAAAGTTTGGGTTCCAAAAGGAACATCAAGTACTAACCCTAAAGGACCCAACATAGTTTGGGTACCTAAAGCTCTTTCTTGATCTTTATTGCAGGGGTGTCTTGCAGCTAATAAAGTAGAAAAATGATGGTATCTAGATAGCGGCTGTTCAAGACACATGACCGGTGACGTAGATCAATTTGTCACCTTGGAATCTAAGAAGGGTGGAGTAGTAACCTATGGAGACAATGAAAAAGGGTATATCATTGGAAAGGGTAAAATTTTCATTACTCCATCTACTTTCATAGAAAATGTCTTATTAGTTAAGAGTTTGAAACATAACCTACTTAGCATAAGTCAATTTTGTGATAAAGAGTTTAAAGTCACATTTGAAGCATCAGTATGCATAATCACAAATCCTAAAGATAATAGCATTGTACTTGTAGGACAAAGGCAAAGAAATATTTACATGGTAGATCTTCATGATTTAGGCAAGAAAAATAGATTATGCTTAATTACTAATGAAGAAAAGAAAAATGAAACAAGTTGGCTGTGGCATCGTAGACTAGGACATGCTAGTATGGAATTAATATCAAAACTAGTCAAGAAGGAATTAATAAAAGATGTGCCAAAATTGATTTTTGAAAAGGACAAAATCTGTGGACCATGCTCATTAGGAAAACAAACTAAATCATCCTTCAAATCAAAGAATATAGTATCAACAACTAGGCCTTTTGAACTCATACACATGGATCTATTTGGACCCACTAGAACTGCGAGTCTAGGAGGGAAGAAGTATGGACTAGTTATTGTAGATGATCTTTCAAGATATACATGGGTTTCATTTTTGGCACATAAGAATGAAGCATTTTCAGAATTCTTGAAACTTTATAATAATATCATAAATGAAAAGAAGCTCACCTTAGTAGCAATTCGAAGTGATCATGGTACTGAATTTGAAAATCAACACTTTGAAAAATTTTGTAATAAAAATGGTATCTCACATCAATTTTCAGCACCTAGAACGCCTTAACAAAATGGGGTTGTTGAAAGGAAAAACAGGACATTGGCAGAAATGGCACGCACGATGTTGTGCGAATCAAATCTTCCAAAGTACTTTTGGGCTGAAGCTATAAGCACTGCTTGCCATATTCTAAATCAGATTTTAATACGACCAATAACCAAGAAAACTCCTTATGAACTTTGGAAGAATAAGAAACCAACTGCTAAATATCTTAGAGTATTTGGATGTAGATGTTTCATTTTAAACAATGGCAAGGAGGATCTAAGTAAATTTGATGCCAAGTCAGATGAAGGTATCTTCTTAGGATACTCCACATCTAGCAGGGCATACAGAGTATTCAATAAAAGAACTCTTGTAGTCGAAGAGTCAGTTAATATCATATTTGATGAGTCTGATAGTGAGTCTGCTAGGAAAGAGAATATTCTTGATGATGATACAGGAATTATTAACTTTGAAAAGTTGAATATTGATGACGTGCCAATTCAAGATAAGGGAGATGATTGCGTGCCACCACAATCTCAAAACTTGCCAAAGGAATGGAGGTATGCATATGGACACCCTAAAGACTCAATAATTGGTGATCCATCTCAAGGGGTAAGAACTCGATCCTCTCTTAGAAATTTAAATGATTATCTTGCTTTTGTTTCACAGTTAGAACCTAAGACTTATGAAGAAGCTGAAAAAGATACCAATTGGATAAATGCTATGCAAGAAGAATTAAATCAATTCAAAAGAAGTAATGTATGGACATTAACTGAAAGACCAAAGCATAACTCTGTAATTGGAACAAAATGGATCTTTAGAAATAAATTAGATGAAAATGGGTCAGTTATAAGAAATAAAGCTAGACTTGTAGCTAAGGGATACAATCAAGAAGAAGGGATAGATTTTGATGAAACATTTGCTCCTGTAGCTAGATTAGAGGCTATTAGATTACTTCTAGCTTTTGCATGTTTCATGGATTTCAAATTGTATCAAATGGATGTAAAAAGTGCATTCTTAAACGGTTTTATAGAGGAAGAAGTATATGTAGAGCAACCTCTTGGTTTTGAGAATCATGAATTGCCAAATCATGTGTTTAGACTACATAAGGCATTATATGGATTGAAGCAAGCACCTAGGGCTTGGTATGATCGATTAAGCAAATTTCTACTAAATAATGACTTTAGTAGAGGAAATGTAGATAAAACACTGTTTCTCAAAAGAAAGGACGAAAATCTATTAGTGGTACAAATATATGTAGATGACATAATCTTTGGTGCCACAAATGATACTCTTTGCAAAGAATTTGCTGATTTAATGCACGGAGAATTCGAAATGAGTTTGATGGAAGAACTAAGTTTCTTTCTAGAATTACAAATCAAACAAACTAAAGAAGGTATCTTCATTCATCAAACTAAGTATACAAAGGAAATACTAAAGAAGTTTGGGAATGAAAATCATAAGGGAGTAGGCACTCCAATGAATCCTACTAGTAAGCTTGACAAAGATGAGAAAAGAAAGAGTATTGATATTAAGCTTTATAGAGGACTAATTGGATCCTTGCTCTACCTTACTGCTAGTAGACCAGACATCGTGTTTAGTGTAGGAATATGTGCTAGATACCAATCAGATCCTAGGGATCCACGATAGAAGGACTGTATCACATGATAACTGCACCTAGAGGTTCATCATTCTATTCTACTGGGTAGCCACTACATGCTGCTAGGTGTCACTGGTGGATGGTGGGACTCACAGGGATTATCTCGATGATCGATAAACCCTAATGAGTAGAGTTGGAATCGTTCCGACCCATTGAAAGGAGTTTTCAATGATACTGTGATAGAGATCACAATATATCTCACTACCAGTCAGAGTAGAACCTATGGGGTCACACACACTAGAGGCATTGACCGATCCGATGGTTGAATCGTGATTAGGAATCACAAGTAATCAATTCGATTGATAATAAGTTGAAGAAGGAACAAAGGGAATTGATTAATTGGACTTAAAACAAGAGTCCTACTTGGAGTAGGATTCGTAGAGTCCTAATTGGATTAGGACTAGGAATCCTACTTGGACTGGGATTCCTACTTGAACTGGAAATCCTATTTGGAGTAGGACTAGGATTTCTACTTGGAGTAGGATTCCTATAATCCTAATTAGATTAGGAGTTTTGAATTAAATTTGGATTCCTACTTGGAGTGGGATTCCTAGAATCCTAATCGGATTAGGACTTCGAATCCTACTCCAAGTAGGACTCTTGTTTCAAGTCCAATTAATTAATTTCCTTTGTTCCTTTTTCAACTGAATATCAATCGAATTGATTACTTGTGATTTCTAATCACGATCCAACCATCGGATCGGTCAATACTTCTAGTGTGTGTGACCCATAGGTTCTACTCTGACTGGTAGTGAGATATATTATGATCTCTATTATAATATCATTGAAAACTCCTTTCAATGGATTGGAACGATTCCAACTCTACTCATTAGGGTTTATCGATCATCGAGATAATCCCTGTGAGTCCCACCATCCACCAGTGACACCTAGCAGCATGTAGTGGCTACCCAGTAGAATAGAATGATGAACCTCTAGGTGCAGTTATCATGTGATACAGTCCTTCTATCGTGGATCCCTACAGGACGGAGGTCATGGATAACTCGTCAAACCCCTTCGTCTGTCATATGTCAAGATTTATTCGACTTAAGTTCGAGAGCGGAGAACTCTTTCTCCACTGTGCAATCTGTCTCGGCCGAGGTCTTACGAACTCAGTCTTATAAATCACATAGGATCTCTTCTTTTCTATCAAGGTCGATAGATTTCTTGTAGATGCATATCCTACTTCTACAGTGAACCTACTGCAGCCAATCTACACTGCATGGACCCATATGGCTAGAGACCATGTATTTGTGCAGTCAAACTACAATAACCTCACTGTGAGTAGCCGAAGCATCACAGGTCAAAGGACTAGTCACACTACTGCAACATCAAGCAAGTCACTGACGAGTGGATAGACATCCAAGTGACTTCTTGTTTTGGTCATGCTCAGTACCCTAGTTCTCTAACAAGCACCTGCACTATTACTTTAGTGTCACCACACTGTGGACTCGAGTCTCATCCATCCATAAGAAAAGCAATGTGTACACTGATCGGATCGATCACCGTCCTTGTGATGATCCATTGATCAGGAGCATTCAGAAATTAATCACCAATGATGCATGGCTCAAATTCTTAACTCTTAAGAATACGCATCATCATCTTATTAATTCTTGGACGATTCATAGACACATAAATAATATGAATAGAAAGATGCCTTTATTTATTCAATAATAAATAGTCAAGTACAAAATTATGTCCCTAGAATTAATAATGTGTCAGCCAAAATTGGCTTCTAGGGCATACATCTAACAAAAAGAAGATGCTGAAAAATATAAATTCTTAGTAGATAAGTTTATACTTAGTTCTACCAAATTAAATATGATTCTTGATAGTCAAAAAGCTGTATATGATAAGACTGGATTAGGATATAAAACAAACAGAAAACAAAAATACTTAAAGAACATTTTTGTAAAAGCTAAAAATGAAAATATTACTTGTCATTGCAGCAATAAATTAGGACATAAAGCATATGAATGTAACTATAGAAAGTCTAGTCAAAACAAATTGAGTAATAATCATAAGCTTAAATTCAAGAAAGTTTGGGTTCCAAAAGGAACATCAAGTACTAACCCTAAAGGACCCAACATAGTTTGGGTACCTAAAGCTCTTTCTTGATCTTTATTGCAGGGGTGTCTTGCAGCTAATAAAGTGGAAAAACGATGGTATCTAGATAGCGGCTGTTCAAGACACATGACCGGTGACGTAGATCAATTTGTCACCTTGGAATCTAAGAAGGGTGGAGTAGTAACCTATGGAGACAATGAAAAAGGGTATATCATTGGAAAGGGTAAAATTTTCATTACTCCATCTACTTTCATAGAAAATGTCTTATTAGTTAAGAGTTTGAAACATAACCTACTTAGCATAAGTCAATTTTGTGATAAAGAGTTTAAAGTCACATTTGAAGCATCAGTATGCATAATCACAAATCCTAAAGATAATAGCATTGTACTTGTAGGACAAAGGCAAAGAAATATTTACATGGTAGATCTTCATGATTTAGGCAAGAAAAATAGATTATGCTTAATTACTAATGAAGAAAAGAAAAATGAAACAAGTTGGCTTTGGCATCGTAGACTAGGACATGCTAGTATGGAATTAATATCAAAACTAGTCAAGAAGGAATTAATAAAAGATGTGCCAAAATTGATTTTTGAAAAGGACAAAATCTGTGGACCATGCTCATTAGGAAAACAAACTAAATCATCCTTCAAATCAAAGAATATAGTATCAACAACTAGGCCTTTTGAACTCATACACATGGATCTATTTGGACCCACTAGAACTGCGAGTCTAGGAGGGAAGAAGTATGGACTAGTTATTGTAGATGATCTTTCAAGATATACATGGGTTTCATTTTTGGCACATAAGAATGAAGCATTTTCAGAATTCTTGAAACTTTATAATAATATCATAAATGAAAAGAAGCTCACCTTAGTAGCAATTCGAAGTGATCATGGTACTGAATTTGAAAATCAACACTTTGAAAAATTTTGTAATAAAAATGGTATCTCACATCAATTTTCAGCACCTAGAACGCCTTAACAAATGGGGTTGTTGAAAGGAAAAACAGGACATTGGCAGAAATGGCACGCACGATGTTGTGCGAATCAAATCTTCCAAAGTACTTTTGGGCTGAAGCTATAAGCACTGCTTGCCATATTCTAAATCGGGTTTTAATACGACCAATAACCAAGAAAACTCCTTATGAACTTTGGAAGAATAAGAAACCAACTGCTAAATATCTTAGAGTATTTGGATGTAGATGTTTCATTTTAAACAATGGCAAGGAGGATCTAAGTAAATTTGATGCCAAGTCAGATGAAGGTATCTTCTTAGGATACTCCACATCTAGCAGGGCATACAGAGTATTCAATAAAAGAACTCTTGTAGTCGAAGAGTCAGTTAATATCATATTTGATGAGTCTGATAGTGAGTCTGCTAGGAAAGAGAATATTCTTGATGATGATACAGGAATTATTAACTTTGAAAAGTTGAATATTGATGACGTGCCAATTCAAGATAAGGGAGATGATTGCGTGCCACCACAATCTCAAAACTTGCCAAAGGAATGGAGGTATGCATATGGACACCCTAAAGACTCAATAATTGGTGATCCATCTCAAGGGGTAAGAACTCGATCCTCTCTTAGAAATTTAAATGATTATCTTGCTTTTGTTTCACAGTTAGAACCTAAGACTTATGAAGAAGCTGAAAAAGATACCAATTGGATAAATGCTATGCAAGAAGAATTAAATCAATTCAAAAGAAGTAATGTATGGACATTAACTGAAAGACCAAAGCATAACTCTGTAATTGGAACAAAATGGATCTTTAGAAATAAATTAGATGAAAATGGGTCAGTTATAAGAAATAAAGCTAGACTTGTAGCTAAGTGATACAATCAAGAAGAAGGGATAGATTTTGATGAAACATTTGCTCCTGTAGCTAGATTAGAGGCTATTAGATTACTTCTAGCTTTTGCATGTTTCATGGATTTCAAATTGTATCAAATGGATGTAAAAAGTGCATTCTTAAACGGTTTTATAGAGGAAGAAGTATATGTAGAGCAACCTCTTGGTTTTGAGAATCATGAATTGCCAAATCATGTGTTTAGACTACATAAGGCATTATATGGATTGAAGCAAGCACCTAGGGCTTGGTATGATCGATTAAGCAAATTTCTACTAAATAATGACTTTAGTAGAGGAAATGTAGATAAAACACTGTTTCTCAAAAGAAAGGACGAAAATCTATTAGTGGTACAAATATATGTAGATGACATAATCTTTGGTGCCACAAATGATACTCTTTGCAAAGAATTTGCTGATTTAATGCACGGAGAATTCGAAATGAGTTTGATGGAAGAACTAAGTTTCTTTCTAGAATTACAAATCAAACAAACTAAAGAAGGTATCTTCATTCATCAAACTAAGTATACAAAGGAAATACTAAAGAAGTTTGGGAATGAAAATCATAAGGGAGTAGGCACTCCAATGAATCCTACTAGTAAGCTTGACAAAGATGAGAAAAGAAAGAGTATTGATATTAAGCTTTATAGAGGACTAATTGGATCCTTGCTCTACCTTACTGCTAGTAGACCAGACATCGTGTTTAGTGTAGGAATATGTGCTAGATACCAATCAGATCCTAAGGAGTCACATTTAAGTGCTGTTAAAAGAATCCTTAGATATTTAAGAGGAACGACGAACATAGGATTATGGTACTCAAGAGACTCCTGTCTAGATTTGCTTGCATACTCAGATGCTGATTTTGCTGGATGCAAATTAGATAGAAAGAGCACTAGTGGAACATGTCAATTCTTAGAAAACAACTTAGTATCATGGTTTAGCAAAAAGCAGAATTCAGTGGCACTGTCAACAGCTGAAGCTAAATATATAGCTGCTGGCAGTTGTTGTGCTCAAGTACTATGGCTTAAGCAACAACTAGAGGACTATGGAGTTAAGTTAGATAACATTCCTATTAAGTGTGATAATACTAGTGCCATCAACCTCACTAAAAATCCGGTTCAGCATTCTAAAGCCAAACACATAGAAATAAGATATCATTTTATTAGGGATCATGTGCAAAATGGAAACATATGTATTGAGCATATATGCACTGAAAAACAATTAGCTGACATATTCACAAAAACCCTTGAGTGAAGATAGATTCTGCACGCTAAGGAGGGAATTAGGCATATGTGATCCTTTTTATTGAAGAGATATAAAAGGGAGCAAGCAGTCTCATGATACATTCCTCCCATTTCTAAAAACCCATGAAACATGAGTCAAACTTGTCATCTATAGATTCATTACTCATGTATCATTGTCCCAGAAAGAATTTGTAAGGATTGGAAGCGAGAAAAATTTTTAGAAGCGAAAAGGAAGAGAAAGAAAAAATTTCTGAACTTGGGTCGACCCAACCCAAAATAGGGTCGACCCAATGTTGAGTCGACCCAAGAAAATTCTTGAGTCGACCCAACGTCGGGACCCCACTATTAAAAGGGGGGCCCGTGAGCTATCTAGGGCACTGTTTACACTTTGTCCTCTTCCGAAAACCCTATTCCCCACTCTCCAATCTCCTCCAATCATCTCCAAACAGTAGATTACTTCACAATCTTGGAGAAATGGGACCCAAAAGAGCCGTAGCCAAGCGATCCGGGAGGGTCTCATGGATCCAACGTGCGGAAAGAGAAGCTACGGAGCTATCTACAGTGTCTCCACAAGGTGAGACATGTGTAGAGCCACCTCCTCCTCTCTCCCCTTCAGTACAACTTGCAAAGTTTGCAGGGAGACTGGTTACAATGGAGAGAAGGATCCATTCCGAGTTCTTGGATGAAGAAGGGTTCCGTTTGGGAGGATGGATCCGAAGGGGAGGATGGATCCGAAAGCAAGGATGGGAGTATCTCTGCTCCCTAGATGTGGTGATATACCCGGGACTAGTCCGGGAGTTCTATGCCTTCCTCAAAACTGGGATGGGAGGGCTCATATCGGAAGTTCGAGGAGTTAGGGTTCGAGTTTCCGAAGAGAGTTTGAGTGAGTTGCTTCATCTCCCCTGCGAAGGAGCAACTCCAGAAAAGCCAGAAAACAAGTTGAGAGCCCTGCAGTTAATTCTTGAGAATGAAGACTTCGACTTCTCGGAGCAGGTTATAGCGAGCTCTCTTTCTGCAGAGATTAGGTTGTTGCACAACATCATTGATAGGATTCTATTTCCGAAGAGCGGGAGATTTGATCTCATTTCAGAGCGAGATCTAGTTGTGATGGAGCATATTATTCAGGGTATTCCCCTGAATCTCCCGGCTATGATACTGAGGCAGATGAGGAAGGTGATCTGCAACTCCAGAGTATCCCTGCCTTATGGTATGATACTCACCTTGATCTTTCGACAGCACGACATATCAGTAGAGAGAGATCTCCAGGCATCTACTCCATACTGACACGTACATTGCACGATCCCTTATTCGCATGGGTTATGAGAAGGTGAACGGGCAGTGGGTACGTACTGGAGCAGGGATTCAGGGTGATGCACCCAAAGGGTGATGCACCAGATTTTGGAGACCCTATCCCTGAGGATGAGGAGCATACGGATCATCCTACTGCACCTTCAGAGGCTGGACCATCGTCATCTGTTCCTGCGGGAGACACAGATGAGTTCTGGAGTAGGATGACTGAGCTCTATGTCAGCTCAGGTGAGGACTATCACTGATGGGCTGACGAGCAGACTAGATATCATGTCGGCTGAGATCAGTGATCTAAGAGAGCAGATAGGAGCTCTACGGCGAGAGAGAGAGACTCATGGACATCTGTACCACAGGCAGCTGAGTCAGAGATTTCGGCACAGAGTCATCCAGCTCACCGTGCTCCACGCCAGACTCAGTCTCATCAGGCTCGACCTTCCCTCGCCACTTATACTAGGAGGATGAGGACTAGATCACAGCCATTAGATACTCCCTAGGCTGATATTAGCATTATGATTAGAGCCTAGGATATGTATCTAGTTCTCATATGTATTTTGTGTTGACATGTACTTTGAACTTTGATTGAGAAATATTGTATTTGTTTTTATTTTTGGCATTAATTGTACTAAAATGTTCCTATTTTGATCAATGAAGTTTAAATGTTTGTTAATTATTGTGTATATTCCCATGCACCTATTTGATGATAACAAAAAGGGGGAGAAGTAAGGAAAGACAAATAAGTTGTGTAAGAAAGAGAAATAAGTTGTCAAACAAGCTGAAAATTATAATAGGAAAGCATATACATTTAAGGGGGAGCAATTTGTAACAATAAAAATGATCAAATCTAATATTTCTATTGAATTTCAGAATTTGGCACATAGAATTTCAGAATTTGGCACATACTTTTTACACCTCGATACATAATCTGAAACTCATGCTTTATCTCAAATTTTTGAAGTTTCATCTTTAATGAAATATAAATAAAAGGGGGAGCAATTCAAAAAGTCAAATTGGAAACATTTGGATGAAATAGGGGGAGACTTCACTCTCAAATTTGAAAAGCTGAAATTCAGCAACTTGAGCCCTTTTTAAAACTAATTTTAAGATAAGTATCAATAGGCTCATACTCTATATTTTGTAATCATCAAAAAGGGGGAGATTGAAGATGATAGTGGTATTTTGATGATTAATACAATAATCAAGAGTATATTACAAGTTAATTCGATACTTCATTTATAAGTCTGTTACTCTCAGTATATTCGTATAATAAGATAAAGATGCATTTCATTGTTTATATGGATGAATCTAACCTTGAGTTGCAGCAAAGTGTAAATTGAGTCGACCCCAAGGTTGATTGGGTCGACCCCGGCACATCAAGAAAGCATCTGGCACACTTCTGCAAAAATGGCACGGGATGAACAGTAGTTGGGTCGATCCAAGGAAAGCATGAGTCGACCCAAACCTCAAGCCTCTCAAGCCTCAAGAAAACAGTTCTCTGGAAACACTGAGAGGGTCGACCTAAGAGGAAGTTGAGTCGACCCAAGAGGAAGTTGAGTCGACCCAAACACTGAGAGGGTCGACCCAAAGGCAGTGACAGAATACATGACAGAATAGGTTCTCTGAAAACCCTGAGAGGGTCGACCCAAGTAAAAGTTGAGTCGACCCAACTGAACCTTGAGTCGACCAAAAAAAATGTTGAGTCGACCCAAGTGAAGGAAGGCTGAAGTATAAGTTTCTGTGGTTCTGAGAGGGTCGACCCAAGTGAAGGTTGGGTCGACCCAAGTGAAAGTTGGGTCGACCCAAGCACGGGCAGAAGCATAACGGCTAGTTCTGCAGAAGTACTTTTTGTCCTTCCAACAGTGAGTAACGGCTAGTTTTTGAATTATAACCATTGGGGCTTGTCCAATGGATGAAGGAAACTATTTAAAGGGGCACTATTCATCAGAGAGAATATCCTTTTGCAAAATATCAAAGAGTACACAAGAAAGACAAAGTGCCCTAATCTTCTTCATTCAAGTGCTTCATTCAAGAGTCAAAAGAAAGTGGTTGAGCAGATTCCAAGAGTAATTAAGAGCTCCTTCCACCCTTGAAGAGTGAAGCTTTCTTGACAAAGAAGAGAGAAGTCACATCAAGCGATAACTATTCTCTAAACTCTTCTTTGTATATTATATTGTCATATTTGCTCATCTAGGAGCTTAAATCTTCTTACTTCTTTTATTAATCACCTTGTAAAGGTTTGTTGGTTTAGCCTGCAAAACCAACGGTGTAGGTTGATTGGTGAACCCGTAAAACCAATTGTAAAGATTCGTTGGTGAGCCCGGAAAACCAACATAGGTTCGTTGGTGAACCCGTAAAACCAACATAGATTTTTGGTGAACCCGAAAAACCAAAGTGTAAAGATTTTTGGATTGTGAGCCCGGAAAACAATCCAACTGTAATCCGCGGGATTATAGTGAATTCCCAAGGGGTCGCTTGGGGAGTGGACGTAGGTGCTTAGGAGAGCACCGAACCACTATACTTCTTGTTGTTTGTATTGTGATTTGTTTAATTCCACTAACTCATCAATTAACATAAGTAAGATAGTTAAAATTAAGAGAAACCAATTCACCCCCCCTCTTGCCTTGTCACCTTGGGCAACAATTCTAACTCACTTTTACAGGCATTGCGATTGCATTTACCATATGCAACTAGGCTTTAAGCCCTTAGATTACCCTAGTGGATGAGTTATAGTCTCATGAGGATTTTCAGTGAAGATACCCACAAATTTCAATCTTAAAATAAATCATTTATTATTATTATTATTATTTTATTATTATTTTATTTTATTTTATTTTTTATTGTTGTTTAATTTTTATTTTATATATATATATTTTATTGATCTATGAAGTGAAAACTAAATTCCAAATGCATACTAGCTAAGAATTTCAAAAATTCTCCCCCCTTTTTTTAATATTTTTAAAATCTAATTTAAGATACATAAATGGTAAGAATTTCAAAGCACACAAAGTTTTATTTACTAAATCAGCCCAAATTCTAGGTTAGTATGTAATCTAAGTTAAAGTCATTAAGTTTTCGTTTAGAAAGTTGTGAGACTTATTTATACTGGAGTGCTCGGTAAAATCTGGACCATACACAAGCTAAGGATTCGGATCTCCAAAATATTGCTAAGACTAGTAGTTTCCAAGGATTGGTCGAAAGGGACCTACTCACTGATTCAAAATCATCTTATCTGCAGAATATCGAGAGTTGTGGATGTTTACTTTAGTACCTCATGGGCTTTATCTGTAATATTACAGTTTACTCGAATTTTTACAACGACGATTTTCACACTATTGTCTTTTTTAAGGTCAATACAGAAATTTTTTTATTATTATTATAAAGATGTATAAATTGTGCACTTTTACTCTTGTGATGATTTCTTCGTGTAACGAGCAATCAGTCGACAACTCTCACACCAGTTGGCATAAGGTGTCGGGCATCAAGACTCCTCTACGGACTTATGCTCGGAGTCCTCATCACAAGCCCACTTGACCTTTGACAATAGGTAGCCCTTTTCGATGTTCCTGAATAAATCCATTTTTATTGATGATTTTTTTTTTTTGGATTAGATAAGTATGATTCATCAGGGTTCAAGGATGCTACTATACTATCAACATAATGTCGAGCCTAGACCTTAGAAGGATCGGCCAGTGTGTACTGAAATTCCAAAGTATTAATTAGCTTATAACTTCCTAAGAGAGACTTAATAAAAAGAACTTAAATTTGTATTACTTCCGACTAGTCATTGGGCTTTTTAGATTTTATATACCTTGTATGTTTATCATTCTTGCATTAATGTATAGAAATTAGGTTTTAAACCCCCCCCCCCCTTTTTTAACTTATAAAAATGAAAATGAACACATTTTTTCTAAAAGATTTTTTTTCCGATAAATCTGACATTGTGAAACGAATGCAAGAGATGCAAACAAAATAAAAATAATTAAAAATACTTAAAAATACCCCCAAACCTAAACCTAACATTGTCCTCAATGTTAAAAAAATATAAGAGAATTGGGTTGCCTTCCAACAAGCGCTAAGTTTATTGTCTTCAGCCAGACACAATGCATCCTTAATTATTTTGATAAACAGGATTCGTCAAATTAAGGAATTCGATCAATTGCCCGTCGGCAATACAGTCCACATAAGGTTTTAACCTTTGGCCATTGACTTTTAAAACATGTCCACCATTGAGGTGTTGGATCTCTACTGCACCATAAGGAGAAACCTTTTTCACTACGAATGGTCCATCCCACCGAGAATGAAGTTTACCCGGAAAGAGTCGCAACTTGGAATTGAATAGCCAAACCTTTTGACTAGGTTCGAAGGACTTACGGTTAATGGTTTTATCATGAAAAGCTTTAGTCCTTGCTTTATAAATTTTAGCATTTTCATAGGTCTCATTGCGCAACTCTTCAAGTTCACTTAGTTGGAGTTTTCGGTTAGGACCAGCTGCTGCCATGTCTAAGTTAAACTTTTTGATAGCCCAGAAAGCTTTATGTTCAAGTTCTACTGGTAAGTGACAAGCTTTTCCAAAAACTAATCGGCAGGGAGACATGCCAATAGGAGTTTTGTAGGCAGTACGGTAGGCCCAGAGAGCATCATTTATTCTTTGAGACCAATCTTTCCTATCGAGACGTACCGTTTTCTCTAAGATGTGTTTCAACTCCCTATTGGACACCTCGACTTGTCCACTCATTTGGGGATGGTTTGAAGTAGCAACTTTGTGGGTGATGTTATATTTGCGAGCCAAAGCCTCGAAAGATCGGTTGCAAAAATGAGATCCCCCATCACTGATGATGGCTCGGGGTGTGCCAAAACGACAAAAGATATTTTCATGTAAGAATTTAACCACAACCTTGTGGTCACTAGTTTTAGTGGCGACAGCTTCTACCCATTTTGAGACATAATCAACCCCTACCAAAATATATTCGAAACCAAAAGATGGTGGAAAAGGGCCCATAAAGTCAATACCCCAGACATCAAAGATTTCTACAATTAAAATAGGATTAAGAGGCATCATATCTCTACGGAAGATGGTACCCATCTGTTGGCACCGTTCACAAGTTTGGCAAAAGTTATGGGCATCTTTGAAAAGTGTGGGCCAATAAAATCCACTCGGTAAAACTTTTGCTGCAGTTTTTCTATCCCCAAAATGTCCCCCACAAGCTTGTGAATGGCAGAATGAAAGAATACTTTGAAATTCGCATTCGGGGACACATCGACGGATTACTTGATCAGGACAATACTTGAATAGATCGGGATCATCCCAATAATAGAACTTTACTTGTGAAAAGAATCGGTTCGTGTCTTGAGTTGACCAATCATCAGGAATTCGTCCTATGGCAAGGTAATTCACTATGTTTGCAAACCATGGTGTTTTCATTTCTTGTACCTCAAGTAATTGTTCATCTGGAAAAGAATCGTGTAAGGGTGAGGTATTTTTAGAGGGTTCAAGAAGAATCCTAGATAAGTGATCTGCTACGACATTTGCAGTTCCTTTCTTATCACGAATTTCTAGGTCAAATTCTTGTAGTAAAAGAATCCATCGAATCAGATGGGGTTTGGTGTCTTTCTTTGCAAGAAGATGTCGAAGGGCAGCATGATCAGTGAATACGGTAACCTTGGATCCTTAAAGGTAAGATCGAAACTTGTCTAGCGCGAATACTACAGCTAGTAATTCTTTCTCAATGGTGGTGTAGTTCAATTGTGCATCTGAGAGTGCTTTACTAGCGTAGTAGATGACATGAGGTACTTTATCTAGCCGTTGCCCTAAAACTGCCCCAATGGCATAATCGGATGCGTCACACATCAGTTCAAATGGAAGGGTCCAATTAGGAGGCCGTATGATGGGTGCAGTGGTCAATTTCGAGCAAAGATTTTCAAATGCTTCCTCGCATGCTTCATTCAAGACAAAGGAAGTGTCCTTGGCAAGAAGATTGCACAAGGGTTTGGAAATCTTACTGAAATCCTGAATGAAGCGATGGTAGAAACCAGCATGGCCAGGGAATGATCGGATTTATTTCACAGTTTTGGGTGGAGGGAGATTGGAAATAAGATCGACTTTGGCTTCATCTACTTCAATGCCCCTCTTGGACACGACGTGTCCCAAGACTATGCCTTCTTGAACCATGAAATGGCTCTTTTTCCAACTTAACACTAGGTTGGTCTCCTTACATCTTTTCAAAACTAAGGTTAAATTTTTCAGACAATCGTCAAAAGATAGGCCAGAAACAGAGAAATCATCAATGAATACTTCTAGAAAGTTTTTCACCATATCTGAAAAAATGGCCATCATACATCGTTGAAAAGTTGCGGGTGCATTGCATAGTCCAAAAGGCATCCTACTATATGCAAATGTCCCAAATGGATAGGTAAAGGTGGTTTTCTCTTGATCGTCCAGGTAAACAGGTACTTGATTATACCCAGAATAACCATCTAAGAAGCAGTAAAACCTTGACCAGCCAACTGTTCCAAAATTTGATCTATGAAAGGTAGAGGGGAAATGGTCCTTCATAGTCATTGAGTTGAGTTTTATGTAGTCAATGCACACGCGCTAACCCGTGGTTGTGCGGTTTGTATCAATTCTCCTTCCGTATTTTCAACCACAGTGATACCTGATTTTTTTGGCACCACTTATGTCGGACTTACCCACTTACTATCAGAAATTGGATAAATGATTCCGGCATCTAATAACTTCACCACTTCTTTCTTGACTACCTCCTTCATGTTAGGATTGAGTCTTCTTTGCATTTCTCGGGTGGGCTTTGCATCATCTTCGAGGTGAATTCGATGCATGCAAACGGAGGGGTCAACCCCTTTCAAATTGGCTACAGACCATCCTATGGCATATTTATTCTCTTCTATCACCCTTAAAAGTTTAACTTCCTGTTCCATAGATAAGTTGGCCGCGATGATTACAGAAAATTGTATAAAAATGACTGTATAAAAATGAAGGGTTTGACTTAACTAGACACAATAGTTTGTTGTGATTCCCACAAGACTATATGTGTGCTAGAGGACAGAATAAAGTTGGAAATTGCATGGGATGCAATTGGAAAGAGTTTCCTACCTTTGAACTTATAAGGGCTTGTTGTGATTCCCACAAGGTCTTTTATAAGAAATTTGGATCTCAACCCCACTAAGAAAATTAGTATTTTCTCGTTCATCATACTTGAGGGTTATGATATTCGATAAAAATAGTGGGAGTAACAATTAGATAAAAGTCCTTGTCTGATTGAATACATGTCATCATGATTGGTCTGCTTATATTAGTGTTCTTTGTAATTATAGATTAATTCTGCAAAAATGGCATCTTCACTCTCACTTAGAGGTATCTTAGATACAAACAAATTGACTGGTCCCAACTATGTGGACTGGTTGAGGAATTTAAAGATTGTTCTCACACAAGAAAAACTTTCCTACATTCTTGAAACCCCTGACCTAGGGTCAGCAGGGGAAGATGCAACTGAGGAGGAATTGGCCACATATCGTATGTGGAAAAATGACAGTTTGACTGTCAAATGTATCATGCTTGCTTCTATGAATAATGAATTGCAGAGGCAGCATGATAGCATGGATACTCACTCCATACTCCTTAATTTGAAGGAGTTATATGGTAAGCAGAGCAGAACTGCTAGATATGAGATATCTAAGCAGTTGTTCCGTGCTAGAATGATCGAGAGATCGTCTGTGCAAGACCACTGTTTAAAGGTTATAGACTTGATCACTCGATTGAGTCAACTTGGCTTTGCTATGGACAGTGAGCTCAGTCAGGATTTGATCCTGCAATCACTACCCGACTCATTCTCGCAGTTTGTTGTGAATTATCACATGAACAAACTGAATTTCTCCCTGCCTGAGCTTCTAAATATGCCGAAAACAGCAGAGTCTCACATCAAGAAGGACAAGGGTCCGATCCTTCTTGTTGGTGAGAGCTCAAAGAAGAAAACGGGCAACAAGGGTTCAAAGAAAAAATTAAACCCTAAGAGTCACATCAAAAAGAAGAAGGAAAAGAAAATCTCTGGACCCGGTACCTGTTTCCACTGCGGCAAGACGGGGCATTGGAAAAGAAATTGCAAGAGTTTTCTTGCAAGTGTGAAGCCTGATGCAAGTGTTGCATCAAAAGGTATGTTTTTATTACCTGCCAATATGACATTAAGTTCTTCTGATTCTAATTCATGGGTATTGGATACCGGTTGTGGTTCTCACATATACAAATCTTTGCATGGACTGCAGAAAATTAGAAGTCTGAAGAAAGGTGACTTCGAGCTATATGGCGCTGGAGGAGAATCCATCCAGGCTGAAGCCGTTGGCACCTACATACTAGAGCTACCCTCCGGGAAGTTCTTGAAGCTAGAAGACTGTTATTTTATGCCAAAAATCATTAGAAATGTAATTTCAATTCCTTTGTTGCTTAAGAAAGGATTCGAAATAAATGGAAAGAGCAATGGTTGCTCTATTTCTTTATCTAATGAGTATTATTATCATGGCACTATGGAAAATGGTCTTTTAGTATTATGTCTTAATAATGTTATATTTCATATTGGCAAAGATAATAAAAGAAAAAGAGAGAATATTAATAATACCCTCCTCTGGCATTACCGATTAGGTCATATTAGTGAGACAAGGTTACACAAGTTGTATAAAGATAAATTCTTTGACCTTTATGATTTTGAATCATTAGGAATTTGTGAATCTTGTCTTATGGGTAAAATGACTAAGTCTCCATTCTCGGAACATGGAGAAAGGGCAAGTGAGTTGTTAGAACTCGTACACACTGATGTGTGCGGTCCTATATCAACTCCAGCTAGAGGTGGATACTCTTACTTCATCACATTTACTGATGACTTATCAAGGTTCGATTTTGTGTATCTAATGAAACATAAATCCGAAGCCTTTGATAAATTTAAAGAGTATCAAAGTATGGTCGAAAAACAAACTGGGAAGTGTATTAAAATCCTTCGATCTGATCGAGGAGGAGAATACCTTTCTAGTGAATTTTTAGACTATCTTAAATTAAAGGGTATACTCTCTGAATGGACACCTCCATATACGCCACAATTAAATGGTGTAGCTGAAAGAAGGAATCGTACCTTATTAGATATGGTACGGTCCATGATGTGCTTCACAAATCTTCCAATTTTCTTCTGGGGACATGCCCTAGAAACTACTGCATTAGTATTAAATAGAGTACTATCTAAGTCTGTATCTAGCACTCCATATGAGATATGGAAAGGAAAGAAACCTAATCTTAAGTATCTTAAGATATGGGGTTGTCATGCTTATGTCAAAAGAAATTTTGGACATAAGCTAAGTGCTAGATCGGACAAATATATATTTGTAGGTTATCCTAAAGCCAGTTTAGGATATATCTTCTATAATCCTACCGAATAAAAGGTATTTGTTGCTAGGTATGCCACTTTCTTGGAAAAAGAGTTTTTCTTAGAAAAGGGCAAGGATTGAAGAATTGAACTTGATGAAGTTCAAGACCTACAAGGTGAGACACATAATAATCCTCAACCAGATGTACCCATAGAAGAGGTACAACCACTACACACTACTCCTTTTCGAAGGTCAGAAAGAGTGCGAAATGCACCTGAGAGGTATGGATTTATCATTGAGAATGATGAAGCCCACATCGTTGATAACGATGACCCTCTGACCTATTCGGAAGCTATCAAGAGTAGGGAGTCTGACAGATGGTTGGACGCCATGAAATTCGAGATTGATTCTATGTATATAAACCAAGTGTGGACTTTGGTTGATGCACCTGAGGGAGTGATTCCAATAGGGTGCAAATGGGTATACAAGAAGAAGATAGGAGCTGATGGCCAAGTAGAAACCTACAAGGCCAGGCTAGTGGCAAAAGGTTTCAGGCAAAAACAAGGCATTGATTATTATGAAACTTTTTCGCCAGTAGCTATGCTCAAATCTATTCGGATTATGCTTGCTATAGCTGCATACTATGATTATGAGATCTAGCAGATGGATGTCAAAACCGCCTTTCTTAATGGTCACCTTGAGGAAGAGGTCTATATGACACAGCCAGAGGGATTTGTCTCAAGAGGGAGAGCAAATCAAGTATGTAGGCTTAAGAAATCCATTTATGGATTAAAGCAGGCATCTAGGAGTTGGAACATCCATTTTGACATGATAGTCAAAGAGTTTGGCTTCATTAAAAATATAGATGAACCTTGTGTGTACAAGAAGACTAGTGGGAGTGCTATTGTCTTCTTGATATTATATGTGGACGATATATTGGTCATTGGAAATGATGTTCCAATGATGCAATCGGTCAAGACTTGGCTATCAAAGAAATTTTCCATGAAAGATTTGGGTGAAGCATCCGATATACTTGGTATAAGGATCTATAGAGATAGATCTAAAAGGATGCTAGGTTTGTCCCAGTCTAGGTACATAGATAATGTGCTGAAGAGGTTCAGCATGGATGGAAGTAAGAAAAGTTTCTTACCCATAGGACATGGCATACAACTCTCTAGGAAGATGTCTCCTAAGACATCCGAAGAGAGGAATAGAATGAGTTCTATTCCCTATGCTTCGGCAGTAGGGTCGATCATGTATTTTATGTTATGTACCAGGCCTGATGTAGCTTATGCCTTGGGTATGGTGAGTAGATTTCAGGCAGATTTTGGGGAGGATCATTGGAAAATTGTGAAAAGCATTCTCAAATACTTTTGAAGAACTAGAGATGTTTTTCTGATTTATGGAGGATCAGAATTGAAACTAGAAGGCTATTCAGATTCTAGCTTTCAATCTGATCCAGATGATAGCAAGTCAATCTCTGGATATATCTTCACTTTGAATGGTGGAGCTGTGAGTTGGAAGAGTTCCAAACAGCAAACTATAGCTGACTCAACTACTGAGGCAGAATACATAGCTGTTAGTAAAGCTGCTAAGGAAGCAGTATGGATGAAGAAGTTCATCACAGAGCTGGGTGTAGTTCCTGAGATTGCCGGACCAGTCCAGTTTATTGCGATAACACTGGAGCTGTTGCACAGGCTAAGGAACCAAGGTCTCATCATAGATCCAAGCACATTTTAAGACGCTTCCACCTTGTTCGAGAGATAATCGAAAGACAAGACGTCAAGATTGAACGAGTAGACACAAAGAACAATATAGCAGACCCATTTACTAAAGCTCTACCACAGTAGCAATTCAATCGTCACCTCGATTGTATGGGGTTAAAATATAAGGGCGATTGGCTTTAGTGCAAGTGGGAGATTGAAAGAGTAGATGCCCTATAAGCCAATTTTATTTGATGGGTTTCTCTTTGTAATCCTCCAAATCATGTACTTTGACACTCGATATATATCAATAAAGGCATTGTGTTTCATCATTTGTTGCTTATCTATTTTATTATTGGATGATGAACCCCATAAATTAGGACATTGGTTTTAGGGTTATGATGAGATCATACCAGTGAGACCTAAAATCCTAAAATCCTAATTTAGAATATTTCCAGTCAAATTGGTATATTGAGTCGGGGATCAATATTACCGGAAAGACTGGCACATCTTATGTATGCTCAATGTAGAAGGTGATTGATCTCACAATCACTTGTGTGAGACACTAATACAAAGATGTGGGTGCTCATTAGAAGAATGAGTTCACTGAAATGACCAGCCATGAGAACATCTTATGGATTCTTACTTAATTATCAAAAGATGGTTCTCATAGTGGGAGTTGTGCAAGTGATCCTTAGACCTGAGATCACCATGGTACCTTGTGCACTTGAAGCTATGTTTTGGTTTACCCTCATTCACGACATTGCGTTGTGTACGGGGTATTCTAGATATGGTGGATTTTGTACGAAGGTTGTGAGTAGGTCAACAAGGAATTAGTCACTTCTAGTAAGAGAAGGTAACATCCTACTTACTCTAATCTTATGATGATTCAAGAAGTCTTTGATCAAAGAAAAATGAATATTATAAAGAGTTTCTAATGTTTCATTGTTTGAATTATCATATAAAAGATTGAGAGAGACATGAATAAGTGATTGAGTTTGATATTGATCCATACTCATGCACTTATTCAGGATGTAGTATGACTGAGGGATTGAATTGCACAGTAACTTGCCACTGAAGGGTATGTTTGGATTGTCCAATACATTCCTCATCTTCCGGGTAGACATGATACGTTGCTAGACGTCAATCATGTCTTGTGGGTTGATCGGATCAAAGAGTTTGATTAGATCAAAGCATCAGAAAGGTTATGATTGCTAAGTCAGGTTTAGCACTAAATTGAACCTAAATTGGATTAGAGGTATTCTAATCAGGTTAGATCAACTTGCACCTGCACCTACTGCTGGCTAAGATAAGGAACCCAATGGGTCACACACAAGGGAATTGATCAAGGGTCTAATTGGATTAGATCATTTTTGCAAGATGAACATGCTAGCCCGTGTTGCAAACGCTAGCTCCTGATTCAAATTAAATTCGAATCTGATTCTTAGGTTAGGTTGATCTAATATGATTAGATCATGACCTAATATGGGTTAGCCAAGAGTTGGAACCCATTTGGCTTTAATTAGACCAGATTTGATTAGGTTTAATGTTTTCTTTAAGTTGGTTAAACCCAATTGGATTGGGTTTGATAGGGCCTTCACTTCTAGACCATTGGATGGCTTCCTGGATGAAGGATCTGGTCCACTGGTTGGCGCCTTATTTTGGACCACTGGATGGCTCTCTAGGTAAAAGATCTGGACCGTTGCTCAGCGCCTGAATCTGGACCATCGGTGATGGCATCTTGCTTCTGGACCATTGGATGGCACCCTGGATGATGATGCCTTGATCTGGACCAGATGGCGCCTAGATCTGGACCATTGGCTTTGGTTCACTGCATTTGGGCCCTTGGATCATCAGGATTTAAGAGGAAGATGTGAGAAAGAAGTTGATACACCCTTCTCCTTAGCACCCCATCATGATGGGATGCCTCTCTTGGCACATGCCTCATCATGATGAGGTGTGTGGATGGGATGCATCCCTTTATGATGTATCCCTCCATCTCTTATAAATAAGGAGGTGCCTTGGGGTTCTAAAGATCATCCAAGAAAAAGCCTCTCCTTCTCTCTCCCTTATCCCTTCTTTCTTACAAGCCTCTCTCTTTTGTTCTAACCCAAGACAAGAGGGTCTTCTTTAGGACAAAAAGGCTAGTGAATGTTTTTGAGGTAGAAAGGAAGAAAGAAGTGAAGGAAAATCAGCCAATTAAATTTTTTGGAAGGATTGAACAACTAGAATCAAGTTTTGGTGGAGCTATAGTCTTGAACCCATTCCTGTTTTGATCAACATTGGAGGGTGAACATTTGGGCACCTCAGGACATCTTCAGATATATTGGATATAGCGTGATAGGTATTCTTCTATACCAAGATTATATTTTCTACATTATTTGGTTATACTATTAAGGTGATCTTGGTTTATTAGGGTTTTATATAATGGGTTTTATAAGAAAATTTTATAATCCCGTATCTTCCGTTGCGCCCTAGGGCACTGGAAAACCCAACAGTGGTATCAGAGCCACCCTTAATCAGTTTAACCAAATGATAATACATGCTATTATCTTGATGCTATGAGATAGCTAGGTTGTTTGTATGCATGATTAGTTTATGCCATGAGATAGTGTTATATTCATGTTGTAGCATAGTATAATTGCTAGTGCTAAATTATAGAATGTGCAATGAGACCAATATAGTAGTATGAAAATTTTGGGCTGACCCATTCTGGAACAATCGACTCAGTTGGTGTCTAGGAAGGAAGCCACAGGTGGTTACTTAATTAGGACCTCACTCTCTGAGTGAGGGGTACCTCCCACCTGCTTTCCTGGCCAATTATTTGATTGTCCTTTATGGTTGAGCTTAATGTTAGTAAGATACTACTATTTGAAAGCCCTCACTAAATTCATAATTAAGTCGTAGTGTTAATTGCTTTAAGCTGAGCCATTCTGAATCAATTGACTAAGTTGGTGTCTAGGAAAGAGGCTACAGGTGGTTATTTAATTAGGACCTTACTAAGTAAGGAGAGCCTCCCATCTGCTTACCTGGCCAACTATTTGATTGACCTCCATGGAAAAGCTAATTGCTGATATAACACTATAAAGGTCCTTCCTTCATGCTTAGATATTATTATGTCAATATCTACGCTAGCTTGTTGTGATTCCCACAAGGCTAGTATTAGGGATTGATATTGTAATATCTTGGTGCATATGATGCATATGGCATATTTTAATATGTTGCCTTGTTGTGATTCCCACAAGGGCAGCATTATTCAAATATGACTGTATAAAAATGAAGGGTTTGACTTATCTAGACACAATAGTTTGTTGTGATTCCCACAAGACTATATGTGTGCTAGAGGACAGAATAAAGTTGGAAATTGCATGGGATGCAATTGGAAAGAGTTTCCTACCTTTGAACTTATAAGGGCTTGTTGTGATTCCCACAAGGTCTTTTATAAGGAATTTGGATCTCAACCCCACTAAGAAAATTAGTATTTTCTCGTTCATCATACTTGAGGGTTATGATATTCGATAAAAATAGTGGGAGTAACAATTAGATAAAAGTCCTTGTCTGATTGAATACATGTCATCATGATTGGTCTGCTTATATTAGTGTTCTTTGTAATTATAGATTAATTCTGCAAAAATGGCATCTTCACTCTCACTTAGAGATATCTTAGATACAAACAAATTGACTGGTCCCAACTATGTGGACTGGTTGAGGAATTTAAAGATTGTTCTCACACAAGAAAAATTTTTCTACATTCTTGAAACCCCTGACCTAGGGTCAGCAGGGGAAGATGCAACTGAGGAGGAATTGGCCACATATCGTATGTGGAAAAATGACAGTTTGACTGTCAAATGTATCATGCTTGCTTCTATGAATAATGAATTGCAGAGGCAGCATGATAGCATGGATACTCACTCCATACTCCTTAACTTGAAGGAGTTATATGGTGAGCAGAGCAGAACTGCTAGATATGAGATATCTAAGCAGTTGTTCCGTGCTAGAATGATCGAGGGATCGTCTGTGCAAGACCACTGTTTAAAGGTTATAGACTTGATCACTCGATTGAGTCAACTTGGCTTTGCTATGGACGGTGAGCTCAGTCAGGATTTGATCCTGCAATCACTATCCGACTCATTCTCGCAGTTTGTTGTGAATTATCACATGAACAAACTGAATTCCACCCTGCCTGAGCTTCTAAATATGCTGAAAACAGCAGAGTCTCACATCAAGAAGGACAAGGGTCCGATCCTTCTTGTTGGTGAGAGCTCAAAAAAGAAAACGGACAACAAGGGTTCAAAGAAAAAATTAAATCCTAAGAGTCGTATCAAAAAGAAGAAGGAAAAGAAAATCTCTGGATCCGGTACCTGTTTCCACTGCGGCAAGACGGGGCATTGGAAAAGGAACTGCAAGAGCTTTCTTGCAAGTGTGAAGCCTGATGCAAGTGTTGCATCAAAAGGTATGTTTTTATTACATGCCAATATGGCATTAAGTTCTTCTGATTCTAATTCATGGGTATTGGATACCGGTTGTGGTTCTCACATATGCAAATCTTTGCATGGACTGCAGAAAATTAGAAGTCTGAAGAAAGGTGACTTCGAGCTATATGACGCTGGAGGAGAATCCATCCAGGCTGAAGCTGTTGGCACCTACATACTAGAGCTACCCTCCGAAAAGTTCTTGAAGCTAGAAGACTGTTATTTTATGCCAAAAATCATTAGAAATGTAATTTCAATTCTTTTGTTGCTTAAGAAAGGATTCGAAATAAATGAAAAGAGCAATGGTTGCTCTATTTCTTTATCTAATGAGTATTATTGTCATGGCACTATGGAAAATGGTCTTTTAGTATTATGTCTTAATAATGTTATGTTTCATATTGGCAAAGATAATAAAAGAAAAAGAGAGAATATTAATAATACCCTCCTCTGGCATTACCGATTAGGTCATATTAGTGAGACAAGGTTACACAAGTTGTATAAAGATAAATTCTTTGACCTTTATGATTTTGAATCATTAGGAACTTGTGAATCTTATCTTATGGGTAAAATGACCAAGTCTCCATTCTCGGAACATGGAGAAAGGGCAAGTGAGTTGTTAGAACTCGTACACACTGATGTGTGCAGTCCTATATCAACTCCAGCTAGAGGTGGATACTCTTACTTCATCACATTTACTGATGACTTATCAAGGTTCGATTTTGTGTATCTAATGAAACATAAATCCGAAGCCTTTAATAAATTTAAAGAGTATTGCTACGTTTTTAATCTTGCTCTTTTAAAAAGGAAAATTAAATGTAGAATACCCCAAGTATAGGGTGTAGCAAAGTAATATTCTCGGTGAGTCCGAGATCGAATCCACAGGGATTTGACAGTGAACAAAAAAAACTTAAGGCTAACTAATATTCAGATTTAAAAATATAACTAAGGCATTAGGATTCAGCCTAGCACTTAATCATGCTTTCCTAAAATCATCTATTAATCATAATAAAATAGATTTAGTTTTTATGGGCAGCATTACAGTAATTCTATTTTAAACTACAGGGATTTCTAAGCATCTGTTATACCCGGGGGAAATAACAAATCAAAGAAAATATATAAGTTTGAAATAATTTCTATAAATTTACTGCACCATAAATCAAATCAATAACATTAAAATCCCATTGATGATTAAATGAAATACATGAAGAAAATGCTAGGCTTTTCCTTAGCCTCAGCTAAAAGATATTTAGCTATCCATATGAGATGCAAGCAATTTTATAAAAGGGATTAGCATAGAATAAATAAAATAAACATAAACCCTTTTTTTTTTTTCTTCTATTAGGAAACAGAGTACTCTGTTTCCTTTCTTCTTCTCCCGTGGCCTCTCCTCCTCTCTTGCTCGGCTGAAAGGATTGATCGGAAGAGGGAGCTTCGCTGGTAGATCCTCCCTTCGCCTCTTCCTCCTTCGTCGCACGGCTAGCTGTCCTCTTCTCCTCTCTTCCTATCTCGCTCGAACTTGGATGGATCCGGCCTTCTCCCTTTCTGTTTTATTCTGTCCGGCTGGGAATAATGCCGATAGATCCTCCTCTTCTTCTCCCGTCGGCTCCCCTCCTCCACCGGATGACTCCCCTTTTTATAGCATGTTGAAGGCGCGGCTGGTGAGACGCGTGGAGGTTTGGGGATGATCCGGTTGCTTGAGATGCGGGATGAAGTTGAATCGCTTGGGATTCTTCAGCTAGAAACGTTGTAGAAGTTTGGGAATGGATGAGACACGGGGTAGATGAAGTTGAATCGCCTGGGATCTTCAGCTGCTGGGATGCTTCCACTGTTGCTTGGAATGATCCGTTGGAAGACAAGAAGCCATGTGGCTGGTTGATGCCACAACGCTTGAGATGCCATGATCGGTTGGGATGCGGCTGGGAAGTGTGGAAGAAGATGACCGTTGGGGTGTTGAGAAGACTCCTCAGATGAATGATGGGAAGAATGGAATGTGGCTGAAACGCATGAAAGTTTGGAATTGTGGGGAGGGAATTTGAAGATGAAACAATCGGATGTTGAATACGGCTTGAATGTTCTTGAAACAGGGGAGACGGAAGCCATGAATGAGATGTGGCTTTAATTGAAGAGCTGAGTGCTGGGTTTGTTCCAAAACAGAGGAAATTGAATGTTGCCACGGTCGGTTGGAGGACTTAAACATTGGGAGGTTGATACCAAACGGATACTAGGTTTGAGAAGCAATTGAATTGCTTTGGGACTTTCGAGACGGCACAGGGACACTTGAAGATGTTGGGAAATCACTTGCTTCAGCTCATTGATGTGGATACATGGAAATTTTATGTTAGAAACTGTTGAGTCGCCTCATCACGGACACTGGGGAATTCGTTGAGCTCGAACTACCGGGCATTGCGCTAAAATCCAGCATTATTGGGTCTTTTGAATTACATGCACTCAGACACAGATAAAACATTAATTAATTAATTTTATTAATAAAGATTAGCTATAATACTAATTAAGATAATATGAAAATTTCACTTTTGTACTCTCATCACACCCCCCAACTAGCTTATTGCTAGTCTCTAGCAATTTAGTGTGAAAATGATAAAATGAGGGTGCAAAAGTATTGTTTATTTTATTAATATATATATCAATATGCATGAATTAAAATAAATACTCACTTTCGTAGAGCATTACGATTGCACTTAGCATGTGCAACAAGCCGTTAAACCCCTAGGTTACCCTAGTGGACGAGTGTTGTCTCTGAGGGTTTGCAGTGATGTTACCCACAAACATCGTTTTTAAGTTAGAAGATACTTTAAAACATAGCAACTCTTAAGGCAAATGTAAATGTGACGTCTCAGAATACCTATACCTCCACCACAATTGGGTACCCTTTGAGTTCTAGGTGCACTACTCAAATTCACAAGTGTTAACTACCATTTGTTAGCTCCCGATCCACAAAATTTTTCGAGTATCACATGTTATTTATCCAGAATGGTTCGCATATAAAAATGAAGCTATCAATCCCAACTAGACATCCCAGGTACACAGAGTTCTAAAACAATGGAGTCAAACCAGTCATCCACACGTCACTTGGTTTAAGTTTAACTAACTTACTCATGTTTAATTTATTTTTATTTTTTATTTTTTATTTTTATTTTTATTTTTATTTTTTTCACATAGTGACTACAACAGTCCAACTCCATTAGGCTCTAG
Organism: Phoenix dactylifera; assembly: GCF_009389715.1. Taxonomy (NCBI): domain Eukaryota; kingdom Viridiplantae; phylum Streptophyta; class Magnoliopsida; order Arecales; family Arecaceae; genus Phoenix; species Phoenix dactylifera. The sequence continues at coordinate 112,766 of NW_024068108.1, read as the reverse complement.
TAAGGTCCATGTAACGAGCTTTGGGTCAATGACTCTTGATCCAGTTGGCTCAAGACATTAGGTGAAACACCCCTCGGACTTAATTACTCGAACCAGACTACGCCACGAGGCCAGACTAGTCACTTATTTCAGTCATTTTCACCTTTTTACGCGAACACTCGCTGCTTTGTAGGCAAGAGGCCCGGTTACTCAGTGAAGACAAACTGTATTATTTTTTTTTATATTTTTTTTTAGCTAAATTTTTTTATATTATTTTTTTTATGTAACGTGACTGTATTGTGACTATAGGTCAACCAAGGTCAGAACATAAGGCACCCAGGTGATCTAGCCGGGAATTTCAAACTCTATCTTTATGTGAAAACCAAAACATGGACTTTAAGACAAGGACACTCGTACTTCTCTTGCGAATAAGGTCAACAAACAAATAGGTAACACAAGTGAACTCCTGAGGCCTTCCTATTGTCATTGAATACTTATGTGGGGAACTAGTAATAGGTCTCTGATAAGTCATAATGCGCTCCTTGCCTTAATAGCTGCACATGTTTATTTCTTTGAAAAATATAGTGGTAATTAAATGCAACAAAATATATGTTTGTTATTATTATTACTATTATTATTATATTTTTGTACTATTTTTTTTTATTTTTTTTATTTTTTTTTTCAAATTTGAAATATATGACAATTGGTATGATATATAGAAAAATATAGTAATCTCTCCCCCCAACTTAAATTCAACATTGTCCCCAATGTTTCAACATGAATGCATTAAATATGATAGTATGAAGGATAATAAGGCTGAAGGTTAGAATTTACCTGATAGAATGACTGCACACTGTTGTTGCTCACCAATTGTCATATGAAAGAAAGAAAAATTATGTACAAACAAAGGATCTCTAGCAGATATAGAGATCAATCCTGATAAACAGGATCTCCCAGATTGGTCGATTCAACTTCTGGGGTAAAGTTGTCCAAAAATAACTTCAAACGTTGGCCATTTACTTTAAAAATATTACCGGTATTTGGATTCTCTATCTCAACAGTTCCATACGGATAAACAGTTTTAACTATAAATGGGACCAGTCCACCTAGATCTCAATTTTCCTGGAAATAAATGAAGTCTTGAATTATACAATAGAACTTTCTAGGAAGGCTCAAATATTTTTTTCATAATATTTCTATCATGAAATACTTTCATTTTGTTCTTATAAATTCGAGCATTCTCATATGCTTCATTCCTGATTTCCTCTAGTTCATTAAGTTGAAGTTTGCGTAGTGAACTAGCCTTATCCATATCAAAATTAAATCTCTTAATAGCCCAGTAGGCTCTATGCTCCAATTCCACAGGCAAGTGACAAGGTTTGCCAAAAATAAGACGGTACGGAGACATACCAATCGGAGTTTTAAAAGCAGTACGATAAGCCCAAAGTGCATCAGTTAAACGCAAAGACCAGTCTTTGCGATTTGGGTTAACCATTTTTTCCAGAATATTCTCAATTGATCGATTTGATACTTCAACTTGTCCACTTGTCTGTGGATGATAAGGGGTGGCGACTTTATGGGTGATCCCATATTTTCGCATTAAAGCCTCAAAAGGCTTATTACAGAAGTGTGAACCCCCATCACTGATGATGGCTCGAGGCATTCCAAATCTGGAAAGAATGTCTTCCTTTAAAAATTTTAGAATAATTTTGTAGTCATTATGTTTGCAAGGAATTGCCTCAATCCATTTGGAGACATAATCTACAGCTACTAAGATGTACAAATTTCCGAATGAAGGAGGAAATGGGCCCATAAAATCTATTCCCCAACAATCAAATATTTCGATAATTAAAATTGGGTTGAGAGGCATCATATTCCTACGAGTTATCCCACCTAACTTTTGACAACGCTCGCAAGCTTTGCAAAAGTTATGGGAATCTTTAAACAAGGTGGGCCAATAGAAACCGCACTGTAAAATTTTTGCAGCTGTTTTCTTAGCAGAGAAATGACCACCGCAAGCTTCAGAATGACAAAAGGAAATGACACTAATAAATTCGTCATTAGGTACACATCTCCTAATAATTTGGTCTGAGCAGTATTTGAAAAGATAAGGATCATCCCAGAAAAATTTTTTTATTTCAGTCAAAAATTTTCTTTTGTCTTGTTTATTCCAATGACTTGGTAGTTCACCTGTGACTAGAAAATTTGCAATGTCTGCAAACCAGGGTGAAGATGTGATCTCAAACAGTTGCTCATCAGGGAAAGTGTCTTTTATGGGTGAATTGTCTAAGGAATCTGGAAGAGTCAGACGGGACAAGTGATCAGCTACTACATTTTCTACCCCCTTTTTATCTCTTATTTCTAGAAAAAATTCTTGGAGCAGAAGGATCCACCTAAGCAAACGCGCTTTAGCATCCTTTTTTGAAAGAAGGTACTTAAGGGCAGCATGGTCAGTGTAGATAATGATTTTGGATCCAATCAAGTAAGACCTAAATTTGTCTAGTGCAAATACTACGGTGAGTAGTTCTTTTTCCGTAGTGGTGTAATTCATTTGTGCACTATTTAAAGTCTTACTTGCATAGTAGATAACATAAGGTTTCCTTTCTTTTCTTTGCCCTAGAACTACCCCAACTGCATATTCACTAGCATCACACATAATTTCAAAAGGAAGTGACCAGTCAGGTGGTTGCATGATGGGAGCAGAGGTCAGCAAGCTTTTAAGTTTATCAAAAGCTTTTTGACATTCTTCAGACCACACAAATTGGGTTTCCTTTTGAAGGAGATTACATAAGGGTTTAGATATTGAACTAAAATCTTTAATGAATCTCCTATAAAATCCTGCACGACCCAAAAATGAGCGTATATCTTTGATAGTTTTTGGGTTGGGTAAGTTAGCAATTAAGTCAATTTTAGCCTTGTCTACTTCAATTCCTTCAGATGAAATAACATGCCCGAGAACAATTCCCCTAGTTACCATGAAATGGCACTTTTCCCAGTTTAAGATTAGATTCTTCTCCTCACACCGAATTAAGACTAGTCTTAAATGGTCCACACAGTTTTCAAAAGAGGAGCCAAAAACCGAAAAATCATCCATGAAAACTTCCAAAAAGCGCTCAACCATGTCGGAGAAAATACTGAGCATGCATCTTTAGAAGGTTGCAGGAGCATTACATAATCCAAAAAGCATTCTCTTGTAAGCAAATGTACTAAAAGGACATGTAAAAGTGGTCTTTTCCTGATCTTCAGGATCAATTGCAATTTGGTTGTAACCTGAATAGCCATCTAGAAAGCAATAATATTTATGACCTGCTAACCTTTCTAAAATTTGATCAATAAAAGGTAGAGAAAAATGATCCTTCCTAGTGACAGAATTAAGTTTTCTATAGTCAATGCATACACGCCAACTAGTGGGGACCCTAGTTGGAACTAATTCATTGTTAGCATTTTTGACTACAGTAACACCAGATTTTTTCGGGACCACTTGGGTTGGACTTACCCATTTACTATCTGAAATTAGGTAGATCATACCCGCATCCAGAAGTTTCAGAACTTCTGCTCTAACCACATCCTTCATGTTTGGGTTTAATCGACGTTGAGGTTGACGAGAAGGTTTGGCATCAGCTTCTAAGTGGATTCTATGAGTGCAAATTGAGGGACTAATTCCCTTGATATCAGCAATTGTCCAGCCTAATGCTCCCTTATGCTTTTTGAGAATTTCTAATAATTTTAGTTCTTGACTTTGTTCGAGTTGGGATGATATGATCACAGGAAAGGTCTCTTCTTGACCAAGGTATGCGTACTTGAGCTCAGATGGTAAAGGTTTTAGCTCAAGTTTGGGTGCTTGAACACTAGATGGTAGAGGACTATTGTTGCGTGTGGGCAATTCTTCAAAACGAGATTTCCACCTATCTGTATCCAACAAAGGAGCTGAATCTAATATAGCACTGATTTCTCTAAAGTTTTGGTTGATATCTGTATTTTCGAAATGAGTGAGGCATGTTTCTAAAGGATCAGAAGAAAGAGATGGGACAAGAGCATCTTCTACAATGGAGTCGATCAGATTAACTCCATGAATTTCATCATTTTCATTGTCATTATCGGGTTGTTTACAAATGTTAAATATATTAAAATCTATAGTCATATTTCCGAATGACATTTTCATTATTCCATTTCGACAGTTGATCAAAGCATTGGAAGTAGCTAGAAATGGGCGGCCTAGAATGACAGGTATTGGAGTGGTACAGTTCATGACAGGCTGGGTATCTAATACTATGAAGTCGACTGAAAAATAAAATTTATCAATTTGGACAAGTACATCCTCGACTATTCCTCTTGGTATCTTTATAGATCGATCGGCAAGTTGGAAAGTAACCTTGGTGGGTTTTAATTCACCAAGTCCTAACTGTTCATAAACTGAATAGGGCAGTAAGTTAACACTTGCACCTAAATCAAGAAGGGCTCGTTGTATCCTGAAGTTTCCTATGATACAAGATATGGTAGGACAACCAGGATCTTTATACTTAGGTGGGGTGTTGTGTTTGAGAATAGCACTCACCTGTTCAGTTAGAAAAGCTTTCTTTTGTACGTAAAGCTTTCGCTTTATGGTACAAAGATCTTTTAAAAATTTTGCATAAGATGGAATCTGCTTAATGGCATCTAATAGAGGAATGTTAATCTTTACTTGTTTAAAGATTTTCAGAATTTCTTGATCACGTACTCCTTTTTTAGCTGCAAGCAAGCGCTGAGGAAATGGAGCAACTATCTTGTGATGCAGTATTGGATCATTTTGTTCATTATCATCTTCATCATTCTTTTCACTAGATTTTTTAGGTTTGTCATCTTTTGTTTGAATTTCTTTGTTAATTATTTTTCCACTCCGAAGGGTTGTGATAGACTTTACTTGCTCAAATTTAGGTTGGGATGAACTTGCTTCATGGACCTCATGTTGACCCTTTGGGTTAGATTGAGGTTGGGCTGGAAATGTCCCTTTTTCCCTAACATTGAGTTGAGCCTCAATTCTACCTACAGAATTTTTAAGTTCTTGGAGTGATTGCATTGTATTCTGATTTATTTGAGTCTGCCCTTGCATGAAGGTTTGCAAAGTATCTTCAAGGGATTTCCTATGTGGTGGCACATAAGGAGTAGGAACAGAATTCTCTTGAGATTCATTGGCAGTGGGTCCATGTCTCCAGCTAAAATTAGGATGGTTTCGCCAACTAGGATTATATGTTTTTGGAAATGGTCTTTTATAAGTATTGGTGAAATTTGCTTGATCATGCAATACTTCTTGAAAAGCAGGGATTGTAGGACAATCCTTGGTTACATGTGCATTACTCTCGCAAATTCCACATATACTTTCAACAATAGTTTGTGCTTTTCCTATATTGGCTTTGCTTAATTCCATGGCTTCAACCTTCCTAGTTAGATTAGCAATTTTTACATTGACATCATTATCATCTTTAATAAGATATATTCCTCCTTTTGCATTAGGTGCTATTTTTGATTTTTCATTTTTATCTGTTGTATCCCAAGCTTGTGCATTTTCTGCTAAAAGATCAAAATAATCCCAGGCTTCATTTGGTTCCTTACTCATGAATTCACCATTACACATCATTTCTACAAATTGTCTCATATTGGAGGACAAACCATCATAAAAGAAACTAATGACCCTCCAAATTTCATATCCATGATGTGGGCAAGCAAGTAGAAGGTCCTTGAATCTTTCCCAACAATGAAAAAATGTTTCTCCATCTTTTTGTGCAAAGTTCATGATATTTCTTCTAAGTGTGTTTGTTTTATGTGTTGGGAAAAATTTCTTTAAAAATTCTCTTGTCATTTCTTGCCAAGTAGCTATGGTCCTAGGCCTTAAGGAGTGTAACCATGACTTAGCTTTTTCCTTTAAAGAAAAAGGAAATAACTTAAGCTTAACTACCTCTTCAGTGACATCATTGAAATGAAGTGTTGAACATACTTCATCAAATTCTTTCAGATGCAAATAGGGACTTTCAGAATCAAGTCCGTGAAACTTTGGAAGTAATTGGATTATTCCTGGTTTCATGTCAAAAGCTCCCGCAGCAGTAGGAATAACCATACAGGATGGGGTACTGGTCCTAGTGGGTTGTAGATAATCACGAAGCGTTCTAATAGGTAAGTCATCTTGAAATTCATTATCTCCCTGATTACTACCATTATCTTCCATTTGATTATCTGAACTTTGAACAATTAAATTTTTATCTTTTGATTCAACTCGAAATAATCTATTCGTTTTATCTCTCTCCCACAACAGCATATACTAAGTTTTTTTTTTATTATTATTATTTTTATTTTTATTTTTTATTTTATTTTATTTTATTTTTTTTTTTACACAAACACCCTAATACAGTAAAACAAAAGTTTAATTAGAACATGCATTAAAACATCACCCAACAATTTCTAAGGTTTTCCTAAAAATTCTAGACAGCTCCTAACTGGGTCGAAGAGGACACCTAAGCCTCCAATCCGGTCTATTAACCTTAGTCGACCAGGTAAGCTCCCAGGTAAGTGGAGGGGTCACGATGCATGTAGCAAAGGTCCCACTTAAAACCCACTTTCCTCGAACAGAAACTGTCTTCCTTTAATCACTTAAAGGGACAAAGCTTGCCTAGACATCGACCAGATAACAGAACGAAATTGGTGCAACTTTCGGTGGTCTTCATCCTATTGAGCTCGAATATCCTTAGGAGCCAACGTCTAGTTGATTTTAATTAGGCTTAGGATATTTATGCACTTGGATGATTTTTGGGCTAAGGACGAGTGATGAAATTCCGACCTTATCTTTTTAATGGGTTCAGCCCTTAGATTATTTTATGCAAATGCTTTATACTATATGCAACAATCAAGAAGATTTTTATCACTTTATGTCATGACATTAAATTGCAGTTGAATAGTTGATCAAGCAAACTAGCTAAATTTTTTTTTTCTTTTTATTTATTTATTTTTTTTAAACAAGAATAAAATTCTAATCTAGGAAAAATAGGACTATTATGAACAAAATAGGAAAATTAATTTAAATACTCACGGCCGGAGTTCGTTCACTCCGGAAATCCAAAAATGTGATCTTGATCTTCCTCGTTACTGGTCCTGCTTGTGTCGCCCTTGAATCTGAAAAGATTTAAAATTTCAGCTGTGTTAAAAATAAAAAAAATTTGAAGAACTAGAAATAAAGAATTGAAATTTTTAGCCTTGTTCTCGTTCGCACGTTGCAAATCCCCGGCAACGGCGCCAAAAACTTGCTACATTTTTAATCTTGCTCTTTTAAAAAGGAAAATTAAATGTAGAATACCCCAAGTATAGGGTGTAGCAAAGTAATATTCTCGGTGAGTCCGAGATCGAATCCACAGGGATTTGACAGTGAACAAAAAAAACTTAAGGCTAACTAATATTCAGATTTAAAAATATAACTAAGGCATTAGGATTCAGCCTAGCACTTAATCATGCTTTCCTAAAATCATCTATTAATCATAATAAAATAGATTTAGTTTTTATGGGCAGCATTACAGTAATTCTATTTTAAACTACAGGGATTTCTAAGCATATGTTATACCCGGGGGAAATAACAAATCAAAGAAAATATATAAGTTTGAAATAATTTCTATAAATTTACTGCACCATAAATCAAATCAATAACATTAAAATCCCATTGATGATTAAATGAAATACATGAAGAAAATGCTAGGCTTTTCCTTAGCCTTAGCTAAAAGATATTTAGCTATCCATATGAGATGCAAGCAATTTTATAAAAGGGATTAGCATAGAATAAATAAAATAAACATAAACCCTTTTTTTTTTTCTTCTATTAGGAAACAGAGTACTCTGTTTCCTTTCTTCTTCTCCCGTGGCCTCTCCTCCTCTCTTGCTCGGCTGAAAGGATTGATCGGAAGAGGGAGCTTCACTGGTAGATCCTCCCTTGGCCTCTTCCTCCTTCGTCGCACAGCTAGCTGTCCTCTTCTCCTCTCTTCCTATCTCACCCGAACTTGGATGGATCCGGCCTTCTCCCTTTCTGTTTTATTCTGTCCGGCTGGGAATAATGCCGATAGATCCTCCTCTTCTTCTCCCATCGGCTCCCCTCCTCCACCGGATGACTCCCCTTTTTATAGCATGTTGAAGGCGCGGCTGGTGAGACGCATGGAGGTTTGGGGATGATCCGGTTGCTTGAGATGCGGGATGAAGTTGAATCGCTTGGGATTCTTCAGCTGGAAACGTTGTAGAAGTTTGGGAATGGATGAGACATGGGGTAGATGAAGTTGAATCGCCTGGGATCTTCGGCTGCTGGGATGCTTCCACTGTTGCTTGGAATGATCCGTTGGAAGACAAGAAGCCATGTGGCTGGTTGATGCCACAACGCTTGAGATGCCATGATCGGTTGGGATGCGGCTGGGAAGTGTGGAAGAAGATGACCGTTGGGGTGTTGAGAAGACTCCTCAGATGAATGATGGGAAGAATGGAATGTGGCTGAAACGCATGGAAGTTTGGAATTGTGGGGAGGGAATTTGAAGATGAAATAATCGGATGTTGAATACGGCTTGAATGTTCTTGAAACAGGGGAGACGGAAGCCATGAATGAGATGTGGCTTTAATTGAAGAGCTGAGTGCTGGGTTTGTTCCAAAACAGAGGAAATTGAATGTTGCCACGGTCGGTTGGAGGACTTAAACATTGGGAAGTTGATACCAAACGGATACTAGGTTTGAGAAGCAATTGAATTGCTTTGGGACTTTCGAGATGGCACAGGGACACTTGAAGATGTTGGGAAATCACTTGCTTCAGCTCATTGATGTGGATACATGGAAATTTTATGTTAGAAACTATTGAGTCGCCTCATCACGGACACTGGGGAATTCGTTGAGCTCGAACTACCGGGCATTGCGCTAAAATCCAGCATTATTGGGTCTTTTGAATTACATGCACTCAGACACAGATAAAACATTAATTAATTAATTTTATTAATAAAGATTAGCTATAATACTAATTAAGATAATATGAAAATTTTACTTTTGTACTCTCATCAAGTATCAAAGTATGGTCGAAAAATAAATTGGAAAGTGTATTAAAATCCTTCGATCTGATCGAGGAGGAGAATACCTTTCTAGTGAATTTTTAGACTATCTTAAATTAAAGGGTATACTCTCTAAATGGACACCTCCATATACGCCACAATTAAATGGTGTAGCTGAAAGAAGGAATCGTACCTTATTAGATATGGTACGGTCCATGATGTGCTTCACAAATCTTCCAATTTCCTTCTGGGGATATGCCCTAGAAACTGCTACATTAGTATTAAATAGAGTACCATCTAAGTCTGTATCTAGCACTCCATATGAGATATGGAAAGGAAAGAAACCTAATCTTAAGTATCTTAAGATATGGGGTTGTCATGCTTATGTCAAAAGAAATTTTGGATATAAGCTAAGTGCTAGATCGGACAAATATATATTTGTAGGTTATCCTAAAGATAGTTTAGGATATATCTTCTATAATCCTACCGAACAAAAGGTATTTGTTGCTAGGCATGCCACTTTCTTGGAAAAAGAGTTTTTCTTAGAAAATGGCAAGGATAGAAGAATTGAACTTGATGAAGTTCAAGACCTACAAGGTGAGACACATAATAATCCTCAACCAGATGTACCCATGGAAGAGGTACAGCCACTACACACTACTCCTTTTCGAAGGTCAGAAAGAGTGCGAAATGCACCTGAGAGGTATGGATTTATCATTGAGAATGATGAAGCCCACATCGTTGATAACGATGACCCTCTGACCTATTAAGAAGCTATCAAGAGTAGGGACTCTGACAGATGGTTGGACGCCATGAAATCCGAGATAGATTCTATGTATACAAACCAAGTGTGGACTTTGGTTGATGCACCTGAGGGAGTGATTCCAATAGGGTGCAAATAGGTATACAAGAAGAAGATAGGAGCTGATGGCCAAGTAGAAACCTACAAGGCCAGGCTAGTGGCAAAAGGTTTCAGGCAAAAACAAGGCATTGATTATGATGAAACTTTTTCGCCAGTAGCTATGCTCAAATCTATTCGGATTATGCTTGCTATAGCTGCATACTATGATTATGAGATCTGGCAGATGGATGTCAAAACTGCCTTCCTTAATGGTCACCTTGAGGAAGAGGTCTATATGACACAGCCAAAGGGATTTGTCTCAAGAGGGAGAGCAAATCAAGTATGTAGGCTTAAGAAATCCATTTATGGATTAAAGCAGGCATCTAGGAGTTGGAACATCTATTTTGACATGATAGTCAAAGAGTTTGGCTTCATTAAAAATATAGATGAACCTTGTGTGTACAAGAAGACTAGTGGGAGTGCTATTATCTTCTTGATATTATATGTGGACGATATATTGGTCATTGGAAATGATGTTCCAATGATGCAATCGGTCAAGACTTGGCTATCAAAGAAATTTTTCATGAAAGACTTGGGTGAAGCATCCGATATACTTGGTATAAGGATCTATAGAGATAGATTTAAAAGGATGCTAGGTTTGTCCCAGTCTAGGTACATAGATAATGTGCTGAAGAGGTTCAGCATGGATGGAATTAAGAAAGGTTTCTTACCCATAGGACATGGCATACAACTCTCTAGGAAGATGTCTCCTAAGACATCCGAAGAGAGGAATAGAATGAGTTCTATTCCCTATGCTTCGGCAGTAGGGTCGATCATGTATGCTATGTTATGTACCAGGCCTGATGTAGCTTATGCCTTGGGTATGGTAAGTAGATTTCAGGCAGATCCCGGGGAGGATCATTGGAAAATTATGAAAAGCATTCTCAAATACTTGAGAAGGACTAGAGATGTTTTTCTGATTTATGGAGGATCAGAATTGAAACTAGAAGGCTATTCAGATTCTAGCTTTCAATCTGATCCATATGATAGCAAGTCAATCTCTGGATATATCTTCACTTTGAATGGTGGAGCTGTGAGTTGGAAGAGTTCCAAACAGCAAACTGTAGCTGACTCAACTACTGAGGCAGAATACATAGCTGTTAGTGAAGCTGCTAAGGAAGCAGTTTGGATGAAGAAGTTCATCACAGAGCTGGGTGTAGTTTCTGAGATTGCCAGACCAGTCCCAGTTTATTGCGATAACACTGGAGCTGTTGCACAGGCTAAGGAACCAAGGTCTCATCATAGATCCAAGCACATTTTAAGATGCTTCCACCTTGTTCGAGAGATAATCGAAAGACAAGACGTCAAGATTGAACGAGTAGACACAAAGAACAATATAGCAGATCCATTTACTAAAGCTCTACTACAGCAGCAATTCAATCGTCACCTCGATTGTATGAGGTTAAAATATAAGGGCGATTGGCTTTAGTGCAAGTGGGAGATTGAAAGAGTAGATGCCCTATAAGCCAATTATTTGATGGGTTTCTCTTTGTAATCCTCCAAATCATGTACTTTGACACTCAATATATATCAATAAAGGCATTGTGTTTCATCATTTGTTGCTTATCTATTTTATTATTGGATGATGAACCCCATAAATTAGGACATTGGTTTTAGGGTTATGATGAGATCATACCAGTGAGACCTAAAATCCTAAAATCCTAATTTAGAATATTCCCAGTCAAATTGGTATATTGAGTCGGGGATCAATATTACCGGAAAGACTGGCACATCTTATGTATGCTCAATGTAGAGGATGATTGATCTCACAATCACTTGTGTGAGACACTAATACAAAGATGTGGGTGCTCATTAGAAGAATGAGTTCACTGAAATGACCAGCCATGAGAACATCTTATGGATTCTTACTTAATTATCAAAAGATGGTTCTCATAGTGGGAATTGTGCAAGTGATCCTTAGACCTGAGATCACCATGGTACCTTGTGCACTTGAAGCTATGTTTTGGTTTACCCTCATTCACGACATTGCGTTGTGTACGAGGTATTCTGGATATGGTGGATTTTGTACGAAGGTTGTGAGTAAGTCAACAAGAAATCAGTCACTTCCAGTAAGAGAAGGTAACATCCTACTTACTCTAATCTTATGATGATTCAAGAAGCCTTTGATCAAAGCAAAATGAATATTAGAAAGAGTTTCTAATGTTTCATTGTTTGAATTATCATATAAAAGATTGAGAGAGACATGAATAAGTGATTGAGTTTGATATTGATCCATACTCATGCACTTATTCAGGATGTAGTATGACTGAGCGATTGAATTGCACAGTAACTTGCCACTGAAGGGTATGTTTGGATTTGTCCAATACATTCCTCATCTTCCGGGTAGACATGATACGTTGCTAGACGTCAATCATGTCTTGTGGGTTGATCGGATCAAAGAGTTTGATTAGATCAAAGCATCAGAAAGGTTATGATTGCTAAGTCAGGTTTAGCACTAAATTGAACCTAAATTGGATTAGAGGTATTCTAATTAGGTTAGGTCAACTTGCACCTGCACCTACTGCTGGCTAAGATAAGGAACCCAATGGGTCACACACAAGGGAATTGATCAAGGGTCTAATTGGATTAGATCATGTTTGCAAGATGAACATGCTAGCACGTGTTGTAAACCCTAGCCCCTGATTCAAATTAAATTCGAATCTGATTCTTAGGTTAGGTTGATCTAATATGATTAGATCATGACCTAATATGGGTTAGCCAAGAGTTGGAACCCATTTGGCTTTAATTAGACCTGATTTGATTAGGTTTAATGTTTTCTTTAAGTTGGTTAAACCCAATTGGATTGGGTTTGATAGGGCCTTCACTTCTGGACCTTTGGATGGCTTCCTGGATGAAGGATCTGGTCCACTGGTTGGCGCTTTATTCTGGACCACTGGATGGCTCTCTAGGTGATAGATCTGGACCGTTGCTCAGCGCCTGAATCTGGACCATCGATGATGGCATCTTACTTCTGGACCATTGGATGGCACCCTGGATGATGATGCCTAGATCTGGACCATTAGATGGCGCCTAGATCTGGACCATTGGCTTTGGTTCACTGCATTTGGGCTCTTGGATCATCAGGATTTAAGAGGGAGATGTGAGAAAGAAGTTGATACACCCTTCTCCTTAGCACCCCATCATGATGGGATGCCTCTTGGCACATGCCTCATCATGATGAGGTGTGTGGATGGGATGCATCCCTTTATGATGCATCCCTCCATCTCTTATAAATAAGGAGGTGCCTTGGGGTTCTAAAGATCATCCAAGAAAAAGTCTCTCCTTCTCTCTCCCTTATCCCTTCTTTCTTACAAGCCTCTCTCTTTTGTCCTAACCCAAGACAAGAGGGTCTTCTTTAGGACAAAAAGGCTAGTGAATGTTTTAGAGGTAGAAAGGAAGAAAGAAGTGAAGAAAAATCAGCCAATTAAATTCTTTGGAAGGATTGAACAACTAGAATCAAGTTTTGGTGGAGCTAGAGTCTTGAACCCATTTCTGAGTGGATCAACATTGGAGGGTGAACATTTGGGCACCTCAGGACATCTTCAGACATATTGGATATAGTGTGATAGGTATTCTTCTATACCAAGATTATATTTTCTACATTATTTGGTTATACTATTAAAGTGATCTTGGCTTATTAGGATTTCATATAATGGGTTTTATAAGAAAATTTTATAATCCCGTATCTTCCGCTGCGCCTTAGGGCACTGGAAAACCCAACAACTCATTGGTTGACTTGGAAGCTTGCCTTCCTCTTCCTCATTTAATGCATTATCTAGTTGACCCATTTGAGACTCGAGCTTAGCAATTGATTGCGTGTGAGAGTGCAATAGTTGTGTGTTTGCCTCCAAACCTTGAAGGGCAGTCAACACTTTTTCCTCAAAGGCTGTATTTCTTTGGGTTGGAGGAGGGGGATGTTGAAATTGAGTTGAGGGACGGTAGAGATAAAATTCTGAGGGTTTTGAAAATTTTGGGAGTAAGGTTGGGTAGTATTCGAAGCTTGCTACCTCCAAGAAAAATTTGGATGGTTCTGCCATCCTGGGTTATATGTACTGAAAAATGGATCATTACCCGGTCTGAGCTGTGTTTGAGCAGCATTGATGTGTTCTTGCACGAGTTCGGAAAATTGGGGTGCTGAGGGGCACTCATGGATAGGGTGCGATAGGCTAGAACAGATAGCACATGCTTGTGCTTGGAAAGAGCTAACGATATGTCCTTCTATCATCAATTGGTCAATCTTATGGAACAATGTATCTACCTTGCTAGACAGATCCATGGAATGATTTATTTCACAAATGGTCCTTTTTCTTTGAGAATTCGAGGGTGCTTGACGAGAACAGGAAGCATGGTGGAGGGAGTTTTCATTAAGATTTTTAAATAATTGCCATGCTTCATGCTCATTTCGAAGCATGAAAGTTCCCCTGCATGCAGCATCAATCATCTGACGGTTTCATTCAGTCAATCCATCATAGAAACATTGCACTAGCTGCCATTTAGGTATTTGATGATGTGGGCATTTACGGATTAGGTCCCGAAATCTCTTCCAAGTTTCATGAAATTCTTCTCCCTCAGTTTGGGAGAAGCTTGTGATGGCACGTCTAAACTGGTTTGTTCTTCCTATGAAAAAGTATTTTTTAAGAAATTCTTGTTGCATTTGATCCCAAGAACGAATCGAATTGGCTTCTAAAGAATTCAGCCATTGCTTGGCTCTATCTTTAAGGGAGAAGGGGAATAATCTAAGTTTCAGAGCATCATCAGTGAAGTTCTGAATCTTGACAGTGGTGCAAATCTCAAGAAATTCATCTAAGTGTTTATATGGATCTTCGTTGGTGAGCCCATAAAAAGATGGGAGCATTTGGATCCCACTAGACTTTATTTCATATTGTATAGCTGCTACTTCAGGTAATCGAATGCAAGATGGGGAAGTGTAAATGGTGGGAGTAAAGTACTCCCTCAGGAGTTTGGGTTGTTCTTCAGCCATTTCAGGAGGTGGGGATGATTCTAATGTTCTGATCTCAGCTCGAATATTCCTAAGGGTCCATTCTATTTCAGGGTCAAAAGGTAATAGGTCACGTACTCTAGAACGACTCCCTTGCATACACTAGTACTTGATCAGTCAAATATGCAATAAAAGAAAAACACATCAAATCCTTGTATTTGTCCTAAAATCACTAGACAGCTCCTAACTGGTTTGAAGAGGGCACCTAAGCCTCCAATCTGGTCTAATGAACCAAGTTGACCAGGTAAGCTCCCAGGTAAGTGGAGGGGTCACGATGCATTCGCAAAGGTCCGACTTAAAAACCACTTGCCTCGAACAGATGAATTGTCTTCCTTATAGGGACAAAGCTTGCCTAGACATCAACTAAGCCACAGAGCAAAATTGGTGCAACTTTCAGTGATCTTCGTCCTATTGAGCTCGAATGTCCCTAGAAGCCAACGTCTAATTAGTTTTAATTAAGCTGACACTATGTGAGATTGAGTTCACCTAAGTTGGGCAAGAGTCCGATGATGAAATCCGGCTCTTATCTTGTTGGGGTGATTGCCCTTACTAAGTGTGGGTTAATTGGTGTATGTGTATCAGGCATGCATTCACACTTTTGCTGAAATTAAAATCAAACAATCACCACAAAATATTAAGCTAATAATCAATTTAAACAAGAAAGGTTTAGAGGTTACCAAAGAAAATTTTTCTAGCAAATTTCTCTTTTTTTTTAAGCAAACCTCTACGGCATTTCTTTTTCAGCAGTCCCTTTTTTGATCATCCCAGATTTCCTATTCGATTCCTGGTCAAATAATACCAATAGGAAAATTAAAAATTAGTAAAAGAGAAAAAGGAGATAAGAAAAGTAACAAAAATAGAAAATATTTTTATTTTATTTTAGATATATATATTTTGAATTTTTTTTAATGAAAAGAAAAACAACTATGCTAGCAGTCCCGGGCAACGGCGCCAAAAATTGATCGATTTTTTCAATTTCGAAAATAAACCACGCAATAGCACGTATCTTGTAGGATAGTGATTACGGGTGTCGGTCCACAAGGATTGGATAATTAGTTATTTTTATTTTAAAAATAAATCAAGCAGAATAATTTGCTAACTTGATTTAACTAAATTAATCTATGAATACGAATTAGAATTTATCAGAGTAAATGGATCTAGGGCTTAGAGTCCACCGCATAGCATTGCATCAGGGTCTGTGTTCTTAAATTTTTTTTATCTTTTAGAGAGGCATGCAAATTGGCTACAAGTCTTTTAAAATAAAAGTATAAAGAGTTTTAGGAAGATCCATCTTAGGTATAACAAAAAGTGTCTACCTAATTATGCTAACCTAGAGTGCAGTACACCTCATCTTCCTAGGCATGGATCATCTTAGACTACTTTAGCAAATATGAATAATAAATAGCATGCTCAAAGTTTAAACATCATAAAAGAATTTTTTATTGATAATAAGAATTTAAACAAACTCCAAAAAAATAAAAGAGTAAGAACTATAAATGCCCTGTTACATTTTTAGGGCTTCATCCAGCCCTAGACTAGATGTTCAACCGCGCATGGCTTCCGGACGACCTTCCATCTTCATGTGAAAATCTTCCGCTTTGTTTGGCATCCCTCTATTCCCAAAATATCCCAAAGTGTTCTCCCCCCACTCCTTTCTTTTTTTTTTAAATTTCTTTCTCTTCAAAATAGAGCATCCTCTGTTTTCTATCTTCGAACCGAGCTCCCCCCCCTCCTTCCTTCCGTCTTCCTCTTATAGATCGCCGAAGACCCAGCGATCGATTCCTAGAGAGGAGGAGGGCGTTCTTTGCGGTCTTTGATCTTGCGGAGGCTGGATTATGGGCGCTGTTGCACGCAGCTGATGACCGGAGATAGGCGTGATCCGTGGAGCTCCGGATGCGGAAGAGCTTGGCTTACAGGCTGCTAGGGATTCCTTCACGGATGGCTGGAGGATCTGAAGATGCATTACGGGCGAATTACTGGGAGATTGGATCACGGAAGAGGAGGATACGCTGGGAGATTGGATGATCGTTGAGGAGATTTGGTGTGGATGCGGGAGGGCTGAAGAAGAAGGTGGCTGGATCGGTGGCTCCGGATGCTCCGTGGATGGCTGATCATGGACGGCTGGGAAGAGAGGCTGGCCGCAGGATCGACGGGAGGACGCCGTGGAAGGTGGACGGCCGCAGGATCGATGGGAAGACGCCGTGGAAGATGGACAGACGTGATGCTCTGCGGGAGGAAGAAGAGAAATAGTGAAATTTTGTAACACTGTTCATATGAACAGTGTTTTCACGGAACACTGTTCATATGAACAGTGTAATTTCAGTAATTGGGGGAAAAGTTCTTTTTTTCTTGTTCTATTTTGATGTGAAAATGGGCATATGTGAATTTAAAACAAAGCTCTCCCCTGTTTCGCTTAGTTTGGAAACGTGATGCGGAGATGGAAATTTCTGAACCATTGGATTGCTTGCAGGAGCCACAGACAGTGGTCGCGGGAAAGGAATGGGATTGGTTGGGAATTGGTTTTGGATTTGAGGTGGGTCATGATCGTTGATTTGCTTGAACTTGTTCTCGAGCCTAATGTCATTTAAATTTAATTCTTGCTAAACTGCTTCAGACCGAACTTGACAAGACTAAAAATAAGACCGTGACTTAATAAAAAGGGTTAATCAAACCTTCCCCCCCACAAAAATAATTATCTAATCATGACCAAAACCCATTTAATTATAACCTTAGCTTGATTACAACTTCATCAGGTTACCAAACTGGGTCAGCACAATCTCCTCCTTATATGTTTTTCTGTAGTTTTCATGAAAGATCGCAACCAAGAGAGAGACAAGTTCAGAGTCCAGTTTAAGAAGAGAATTATTTACTTCTTACCATATTTTAAATTTACTTCAATGATTATTCAATTTCATGGTAAAATACGTATTTATCAGTTTAAGAACATTGATAAGTGGTATGGAAAGATAACTAAATTATAAATTATTCAGCACTTATCAGGAGCCACCTAATCCTCCTTAGGTTCACTAAGAAGGAGGGGCGTACGTGTTGGGAATTGTATCCTAAATGTCAATCGTCAGCATGTTGATGATTGAATTTATAAATAAATTGACAAATTAATAAAGTGTTATGATGACCCAAGGATTGATTTAAAGATTGATTTTGATGATCACAAAACCTTGAAGTATAATTACTAATGTTTGTGTTGCAAGAAGAAAGATATTTATTTTGCTAGAAACATAACAAGTTGGAAGAACACAAGAAGGCCTCCAAAACTCTCAAGAAAAGTTGGAAGAAAGCTAAAATTTATTGGCCCAAGTCTCAAGTTCAAAGGACTCAATTTAGAAGAGCAAGTTTTAAGAAAAATTCAAAGGAAAGGCACTCGAGTCGACTCCTACAGTTCCGAGTCGACTCCAAGGAGCAACAGACAGCCGGACAGAAAGATTCATCTCAGAACCTGTCAACGAGTCGACTCCTGAAGAGCGCGAGTCGACTCCGATGCTTGCCGAGTCGACTCCAGAGTAGAACGAGTCGACTCCAGGGAGTAACAGACAGAAAGACAGAAAAGATATTTTGGACCCTGAGAGGCGAGTCGACTCCTAAAGAACTCGAGTCGACTCCAATAGCTGGCAAGTCAACTCCTAAGGAAAATAAGGCAAAAGTCAGAGAGCGATTTTCGACCCTGAAGTTTGGGAAATAAAGTGCGATACATCGGTGTAGTAGAACAACCACCTCCCACCCATTCTTCAGTTGGATCCTGACCCGTGGACTCCTTTTGCCCGCATTTTTGTTGTTTGTCTCGTAAGCATTTCGGGATGCCGGGAAGGCATGCTTAAACTTGACAACTAGCGAGAGCGGGGAAGCAGCCGTGAAGTTCGTGTAATTGAGTCGACTCCTGTGGAACGCGAGTCGACTCCAATGGTTGGCAGGTCGACTCCAAAAAAAGCGAGAGTCGACTCTCAGTGGAACACAAAGAAAAAGTCAGAGGGCAGTTTTTGGACTCTGAGATTCGAGTCGACTCCCAGACATCTCGAGTCGACTCCAAGGCAGCGCTACACCAAGATGGCAGAAGGCTGTGTTTCGAAAACTGAGAGCCGAGTCGACTCCGGAACAATTTGAGTCGACTCCAAGACCAGACAAGCCAAAAATACAGAGGATCAGTTTTCGGGCTCTGAGAGCTGAGTCGACTCCAAGAGAATCCGAGTCGACTCGAGGAAGAAAATCAGAAAGAATGTCCTCTGAATTCATGGGATGAGCCGACCCCCAAGTACCCGAGTCGTCTCCAGCCATTGGCGAGTCGACTCCAGTTTGATCCGAGTCGACCCAAGGACAAGGCAAGCACATTAATTCAAATTTGGAACAGTAGGCCGAGTCGTCTCCAGTAAAGCACGAGTCGACTCCTGCAACAGGCGAGTCGACTCCTGATCGCGCGAGTCGACTCCGATCCCAACGGTAATATTGTCAGGAGGTGCAGACTGTGTCCAACGGCTCTATTTTTGTCTCTAACGGCTAGATTCTTATTTCCACGCCATCTAAAGCTATAAAAACAAGAGGAGAGCTAGGGGAGAAGGCATGGAAGTGGGAGAGAACATTTAGGAAAGAGATTTCAAAGAGATTACAAGGGAAATCTCCCATAAGCACAAAAGGGCCATTCAAAGCAAAATAGAGAGAAGAAGAGCATCCAAGTGAATCACAAAGCTTCCTCTTCATCCGTGTGCTGCCTCGGTGATCCTCTACTTCGTGCCAAATCAGAAGAGGGTCAAGTAAAGAAGAAGCCGAGCTCCTTCATCTTCAAAACTCGGTTGAGGGCTTCTCTTTACACTATTTTGTTTATATTGTTATATTTGCTTGTTTAAGAAGCTTTGATTTGTTTTAAACTTTGTTTTTAATATCTTGTAACTTGATTCAATCAAGGGATTGAATCAAGGGGTTAAGGTTTGTTGGTGAGCCAAAGGGAAAACCAACGGTGTTAGGTTGGTTGGTGAGCCGAGGGTAAAACCAACGTGTAAGGGTTCGATTGTGATCCCGGGAAAACAATCGGGGTGGTTCTAGTCGGTGAGCCTGGAAAAACCGACCGAGTTCGTTGTGCGCTCGTAAAACAACAAGTTGGGTTGTGAGCTTGTAAAACAACCGGCTGTAATCTGTAGGATTATAGTGAAATTCCCAAGAGGTCTTGGGGAGTGGATGTAGGTGCTGGGGTGCACCGAACCACTATATGTTTGTTGTGTTTGTAATGCCTCTTGTCATTGTCTAACTAACACACTTACTTACTTAGATAAATTGCTTGCTTAACTCTTATCCGCACATCCTTTAGTTGCAAGTATATTCAATCAAGTCACATTCTATACATCAAACTGTTGCTAAGTTTAACTTTCACTGTGCATCTATACAACTTAGCATAATTAATCAAAAACTTTAAGAAGTAGGTTAAAAGATTTAAAAGACCCAATTCACCCCCCCCTCTTGGGTTGTATCTACTGGGCAACAAGTGGTATCAGAGCAGGTGCTCTAAGTTTAATTATTGATCTCACGATCAAGAGCCAAAGATCATGACAACTCAAATAGATAGTTTTCTAGGAGAAGGACAATCAATTGATACACCTCCACTATTTAATGGCATAAACTATACACATTGGAAAATACGCATGCACATTTTTATTCAATCACAAAACTATTATTTATGGAAAATCATAATAAATGACCTTCACACACTCTCTCAAACTATGAATGAAAAGGACTTAGCACAATTAAATGCTAATGCTATGAACATATTATATTGTGCTATTCAAGAAACAAAGTTTAATGAAATTTCTGCATGCTTATCTGCTAAGGAGATCTGGGATACTTTAGAAAATATTTATGATAAATCTCAGATTAGCTCACATGTGCTTCAATTACATACTAACAATGAGACTGCAGAAAAAGATGTTGAATCTCCCACCTCAGTCGAGTCGACTCCAAGTATTTCAGAGTCGACCCTCAAGTTAACCGAGTCGACTCCAATAAGGTCCGAGTCGACTCCGAGGCAAATCAGCTTCCTAAAGACAAAGAAGAAGATGAAGCAAGAAGAAAGGAAGAAAGAGGTAAAACGCAAGAAAGCCCTGACCAAGAGAAAGTCATACAAGGAATTGAAAGTTAGGAGCAACAATGAACTACAAGAGGTAACTAATTTATGTCTTATGGTACAAGAAGATAAAGTAGAATCTGAATCTAATCTTACACCAAATGAATTTCATGAAGAATATTCTTATGATGAACTTTTAAATGCTTTTCATGATTTGTATGGTGAATGTAGAAAATTAGCTATGAAGAATAAAAATCTTAAGAAACTAAATTCAGAAAATGAAAGCTTAAGGTCAAATTCAGAATAATTGATCCAGAAAAATCAGAATTTAATTAAAGAAAATCAAAACTTACGCGAAGAAATTAACCAATTAAGATCTTTTATTAACAAATTCACTGTAAGTTCAGAAAGATTAAAAATGATGTTTGAAAGCCAACATGCTGATCTTGATAAATCAAAATTTAGCTTGACTCCTTCACTTAGCCATAAATCTCTAGGGAAAAAGGTTATCAATTCACCAAACAAACCATTAAATAAGATAACCTATTTCAAAAATGAAAAGAATGGGCGTAACAACTTTACCTATCGTTCTAACACTATTAAATCAAATGGTAAAGTTATTACTATCAAACAGATTTGGATTCCAAAAGAAACCATATGTCCTAACTCTCAAGGACCCAAGCAAGCTTGGGTACCCAAAATGAAATTATGAGGATGCAGACATAAGGGTGTCAAGATACCCATGGAACAAATAGAACTTTCATACAAATGGGTGCTCTAGACACATGTCAAAAATGAAACTTAAAATATACTTATGAAAAGTAATTTTAAATAAAATAATAATAATAATGAAATCAGTAATATTTGCATCTCATCATTATTTTTGTTTTAGTATTTGATTAAAATATGAAGTGTATGTATTGATCAACATTGTGATACAGAAAATACTTTTGGAAATATAATCAAATCACTTCATTTTATAGTATACTTTACTCACTATTGGATAAGTTGCTAAATGATTAATCAATTTATTAAGAATAACTCTATGAATTCTCTATATGCTTGATTGAGAGTTTTTATCCTTGGCATTATTGTTTATTGATCATAGATATGATAATGTGTACTTGGTGTGCTTTTGAATATATGCACTATGAATACCAAGATTAAAGAAACCACCTTTGGCATATGATATCAACTCATGCGAGTATGGATTTAATTTCAAAAGACTTTGGCATTGGCTTACTTAGAGTATCTTCTGAAAGGTCAAAGTTTGCTATGCATGTTAACTAAGGAAACAAACAAGAATCAATTTCTAAATCTAAAGATGTTGTTTCCATCACTGAGTTTTCAAAAGCTTACATTGGATTTGTTCTTGGCAAATAAAACTGAAGTATTTTCTGTATTTGCTAAATCCTGTAAAAGTGTTTCAAATGAAAAAGGTTTCCAAACTGTGAAGAGTATCATGACACAGTGTTGAAAACCAAAATCCTGATAAAGTTTATACAGAAATTAATTATTTCAGCACCAAGGACACCTTAAGTAAAATAGGGTTAATAGAATTCTTGAAGAAATGAAAAAGACAATTGTGTATGATAGTCATCTACTTAAATGATTTTTAAAAGCTATCATCACTGCTTGTCATACATATGATTTCTATTAGATCAATTTTTGATGAAAACTCCTTTTGATCTTCTGAAAAATTAAAAATGAACCATTGCATATCTTTCATATCTTTCAGTCATACACATTATGCTTGATATGCTCTTATGAAAATAATGCCAAATCTGATAAAGATATTTCTATCCTTGGATATCATTCATCAAGCAATGCATATAGAATATTCAATGAAAAGTTTTTAGTTGCAAAAATATCAAGTCATTTTATTCTTTATGAGACTAATGATTTATTATCAAGATACTAAAATTAGATTATATATGTATATGGTTAATCTTTTACATATAACAATCTAAAAACTTGTTAATAATTAGAACCAAATTGAGTTTTTCAGAAATGCATTCAATAAAGAAAAAATTGATAACTACTAAAAGACTAAATCAAGAAAAGATGAAATAGATCTTGATGAAATTCTTGCATGATTAGAAGTAAAGATCACTATTATCATCTGCTTGCTTTATGAGCTTTATATTCTGTCAAATGAATGTGTAGAATGCACTCCTATGTGGTTATTTCATTAAAAAGGAGATCTATGTTAAATAACCACCATATTTGAATACACTCATTACAAATATGTTAAAGCAATATATAATTTGGAACAAGCATCAACAGCATGATACAAAAGCTTAAGCAACCTTTTTGATAGAAAGTAATAGTGATAAATCTTTGCATCAAAAAGAAGAATTTGTGATATCTTACTTGCTCAAAGTTTACATTGATGACATCATTTTTGGTTCTACTAATGAAGAGTTATATGAAGACTTTACTTAGCTCATGCAAGGAGAGTTTGAAATACGTATGATGAATGAATTAACATCTTCTCTCAAACTCCAAATTAAGACAAACAGGAAAGGGGATCTTCATTGACCAACGTTAGTCCACAAGAAAACCCTTATAGAAGATTGGCATGAAGAAGGTATATCTATGACCTCATCTTGTAGAATTTGAAAAGGATGAGCAAAGTAGATCTATTGTTTAAAGCTGTATTGAAGCATGATAGAATAATTATTTTATCATACAGCTAGTAGACCAGATTGTATTCTCATTATGTGACCTTGTGCAAGACTTCAATCTAACTTTAATGAATCATATTTTATTGATAACAAATAAATCATAATCTGAATTTTGATAGAAACAACTGTTTAAGATAAGTTGATTAAAACTTAGCTAGCGTGTCTTATTGATAATTATCTTAAGTAAATAAAATCTAAACTAAATCAATTTTGAAAATAAGAAATTGATTTGACCTTGATAAATCTTCCTATTGCCTCACATGCTTGTCCTTGAACCATCTTGGTTAATGAAACTATCTCTTTAGTTCAAGTGATATGTGCTTGCTTATATTTAGGCAATCTCTTGAATAAAGTGACTCAACATGCAACTATTGTCATATCTTATATTGAGTCATCTAGTTAAAAAAAATATGTTGGATGAATGTTTTGTATCTTGAAGAAACTAATGACTTTCTTTCAAGAAAGAAAAGGAGTTTGTTAATAATGCAGGATCCTTGAGCAAGAAAATGAGAGATCTCAACTTGAAGGATATCTCCATGTAAGATATAATAAACATTCACATGCAAACAAGAGAGAGGACCTTCTTCAGCCAAAAGTTCATACATAAGAAATCTAGTAGGTATTTGACTGAAGAATGCAGAATGAATTGGTAATTCTAGATACTTCTCTCATAAATTAATTGAGCAAAATCAATAACTTAAATCTTATTATGGCATGATTAAAGTCTTTAATTATAAATTTTTGATATCATGTCTATATATATATATATTGATTGACTTATACTTTTAGAAATTGATGAGAGCACAAAAGTGCGACCTACATGTCACTAAAATTAGTGTTATTGCTAACCGATAATAATAAATTCGCTAGATTAATATTATATTTGGGTTTGACACAGATTATCATAAATTAGAGATAAAATGCACATTGAGTACAAATTTGACTTCAGAAGGATCCCTTCCTAGATCCAACCCGGTTGAAGATCGGGTCGGGTCCGAGTCGGGTTTAGGTCCGAATCGGGTCCATTTTATTTGTGCTTTTGGGAAAGAATTTTGGGCAAATCTAATTTAGCCATATCATAACTATGAGGTGCTGGGTGACCCATGACTTGAAAGACTTGCAATTGACCTCCAGTCAGAACAAATGACCCGTGATCTCATTTCCTTCTCCCACTGCAGCGTGATCCAAGCACAACGCCCAGCCATCCCGCCATCCACGACACCTCCAACTCTTCCCGAATCCATGGCAGATCAGCTCCTCCTAGCATCCCACGAAGCTCACGCGCTCGTCCGAGTCCGCCTCCTCCGAGATTCCTCCCAGCGTTCCAGCACCCAGCCACGATCAACATCCTTCCAGATCAACATCTCCCGCTTCCAATCCGGCACCCAAAGAAGGAAACCCATCACCTCTTCTTCCGGTGGAACATGTCCGCTACCAGCTCCCGTGATCCAGCCTCCACCGCGTCCGTGAATCAGCGCCCCTCATGCAGCTTCTTCCGCCCGTTTCAAAGATCTCCAGCTTCATCCCGTGCGGAAACGGGGAAAAAGAAAGGATCCCGCCCGAACGCCGCACACATCCCTCCACGGATCCTGCGCCCATCAAGCCATGATCGGCTCCTCCCGTAGATCCCGCAGCCATCCGTGAAGGAAATTCCATCGCGTCCAGCCAAAGATCCCAGCCTTCCGTGATCAAGCTCCAGCCGTCCGCCTCTTTCGCCTTCTCAATCTCCCACGCACAATCCCAGGCACCTGTTCCTCCTCCTCTCCACGCAGAAAGGGGATCCATCGCCGGGGTGGGAGCTATCTATAAAAGGAGAGGGAACCATCGGTAGGAGGGGGGAGTGGCCGGTGGGTCCAAATCGGGTGGTTGGCGAGCCCAAAGAAAGGAGAAAGAAGAAACAGAGCATTGCTCTGTTTCTCTTGGGAAGAAGAAAGAAATAAAAAATTTGTTATTTTATGTTGAGGGAGAAGCTTATTTGTTTTATATTTTTTTTATGTTATTTGTAAAAGGGAAGAAACATTAGGTTTCTAATCTCCACTTTTATTTGTAATGAATTTTCTTTTTATCAAATCTATCATTTCTTTTTCATGCAATCCTTGTTCTAGGTTTAAGTTAATTTCTATTTTTTTTATGCAATCTTTTAATTCTTCTTTGATGCAATATATTAAATTTTCTTTTATGCAATTTATGTTCTAGGGTTTTGATCTTCTTAGCACTTGCTTTCATCCATTTTAATTTATGCCAAAATTTTCCTTTGAATAATTAAACATTTCATGAATTTATAAATGCTCTTTGATTTCTAAGTACTTGTCTTTTTATTATTTTTAAATAAAGAAAATTCTCTGGTAAATTAGAGAATCTATCATCATCCCCGACATCATGTTTTTCTTTAGTTATTCAAAAATCGATTTTGAATCCGAGTGAACGTTCTAATTTTTAAGCAACTCCAATCGCCTCCCTGTGGATCGACCTCTTACAACCACTATTCTTTGAGTAGGAAAGGTAAGAGTAGAATTTAAATTTAACTTTTGTTCGTCGGTTCTAACAACGATCTGTCTAGCATATTTTTAGGTAGACAGGAATCGGACGAACAGAATTTTGGCGCCGTTGCCGGGGAGGCAATTCGAGAAGCAAGAACGATCACGAAGATCAAATTGGATTTTGGATGCCCGGAGTGAACGCACTCCGGTAGTAAGTTTTTATTAATTTTCTTTATTTTGATTATTCTTAGTTAGTAATTTCGTAGTTATTAAATTTTGAAATTTAAAATTCGAAATTAAAGTTTTCTAAAAAAAAAGTAAAAAAAAAATTTGAAAAAAATTTCAAAAAAAAAATCAAGAATTCAAAAATTTAAATTCAAAATTTGAATTCTGTGATTCAAAATTTGAAATTTAAATTCTAAAAAAAAGTAAAAAAATTAATTAAATTAAAAAAAAATTCAAAAAAATATTATTTTTGCTAGTAATTGATAGGGTGCAATCCCCCGAGGTGATCATACCTCTATTGGGACTCCTCACGGAGTAATCTCCAGAGCTTATTCAACGGGCATTCGGAGATTGACTGACGCATAAAGATTGTGTTTAGTTTACATTCAAGTTATTGCTAAAAAAAAAAAATTAAAAAAAAAATTAAAATTTTTTTTTAGTAAAAGTAAAAAAAAAAAAATGCTTGCTCATTTAATCAATACAACCTAATGATATTGCATAAACTTTAAAAAAAAACTATTGATTATTTGCTGCATTTAGTATTAAGCATTTGCATAAAAAAATTTAAGGGCAAAACCCATTAAAAAGATAAGGTCAGGAAGTCATTACCTGTCCTTAGCCCAAAAATCACCACCTTGCATCATATCCTAAGCCAAATTAAATTAAAATCAAATTAGACGTTGGCCTTAGAGTTTTCGAGCTCAATTAGGCTCTTGGAAAGAAGCGGCTGAAAGCCACTCCAGTGAGAATTTAGTAATTGGTGATGTCTAGGAAAGTTTTACAACAGTGAGAACTGTTACGGGTATTGTGGTATCGGTGTATCCCTTCTGGCACCACCGCACACCCCGGGACTTTCCTGGTCACTGGTTACTGGATCACTTAACTGGTAAGCTCAAGCTTAATCTGAAAGGGAGATTAGGAGCTGTCTAATCTAGAGAGAATTTCAGAAACTTTTTAACCTGATAAATCTCTGTGCAACTAGATTTTAAAAGCTACTAAACCTCACTTAGTTCTAAGACTAATAGGGTCAAATTGTTGTGTGGTGTTGATTGTGGTCATCTTGGTCTAGCCCTTCTTCTCTTCTTCTAGGATTTCGTTTAGGAGTCGAGTCTAATTAAGTTGTGGATAATGTATGCATGGTAGAAGATCATTAAGGGGTAAGTTAACACCATTTAACCCAGAGGTTGGAAAAAAACATCGTCACATCCGACGAATTATTGATCAACCACCAATCTATACAATGGGTGATCACATTAGAACCCTGAATGAATTATTCGCTCCTGCATCCGCTAGTCCACCTACATGTATAGTATTGCCAATAAATAATGCAGCCCAATTTGAAATTCGGGCTGCAACAATAAACATGTTACCCAAGTTTCATGGGTTCGAGAGTGAACAACCCTATATTCATCTAAACAAATTTTTGACAATCTATCAAACGTTTAGAAATCAAAACTTAGATGAAGAGGGTATTAAATTAAGGTTGTTTCCCATGACTTTAGAGGATTGTGCTGCTGCATGGCTGTATTCCCTTGCTTCAAATTCCATCACATCATGGGAACAACTATCTAAGAAGTTCATGGCTAAGTTCTATCCTATGGTAAAGACTGAAAAAATTAAGGATGCCATAAGAACTTTTAGAGAAAAATCTGAGAAGGAATTTTCCCAACTTTGGGAAAGATTCCATGACTTGTTGGTCAAATGCCCACACCATGGGCTT
Source organism: Phoenix dactylifera (assembly GCF_009389715.1). Lineage (NCBI taxonomy): Eukaryota > Viridiplantae > Streptophyta > Magnoliopsida > Arecales > Arecaceae > Phoenix > Phoenix dactylifera. Next base: position 84,679 of record NW_024068108.1, on the reverse strand, counting down.
GATAAGGCTGATCTGGTCCACTTCTTTTATAAAGGACTACCTCCAGCACATAGAAACATGATTGAGTCCATGCACAAAGGTAGGTTCATGAACCAAACCCCGGATCAAGCCTATGAATTTTTTGTTGACTTAGCTGAAAATGCCCAAAATTGGAGTAGCTATGGTGAGGAAGTAATTAGAGATGAGTTTGGGTCTAGAAAACCAGGTAATTATGAAATGAAAGCAGACCCAGAACTCAAAAATGTCATGTCCAATCTGGTGGCTGGAATGAACAACTTGAGTAAAAAGTTTGATGCTTTCACTGTTTCCACTAGTTCGAGTTCATATAAAGAGTCAAATCCCGTCATGAAAGTGGATCACGAGTCATATAGTTTGTGTGTCTTGTGTAACAGTCCAGAGCATCTAGTGGAGTGCTGCCCTAATCTGCCCACCATAAAGGCCGAGCAAGCAAATGCTCTAAATCCATATAGTACCTTTAAGAAGCCCACTCCCAATTCGTTCAGCCTAGTTTACCATCCTGATAATAGGTTCCACCCAAATTTCTCATATAAGCAGAATGAACCTATTCAGCATCAAGGTGGTCCACCAGGTTTTCAGAACAACTTTTCCAGGATAGGGCCACCACAAATGAACCAATCTTTGGTTCCATCTGTACCTCCCTATAATGCCCCTATCCCACAGCAATCTTCACCATTAGAAACCATGATGGCTAATATGATGAAACAACAACAAGATTTTATCAAGCAACAACAACAGACCAATACAGCCCAAGCCCAGACTAACCAATTCCATGCGCAAGCAATTGCGAAACTTGAGGTTAGTCTAAGCCAAATAGCAAACTCTCTAGGGGATAGAAAGAAAGGTGAACTACCTAGTCAACCAGTGTCTAACCCTAGTAGACAACAAAATCAAGATCAAAAAGGTTAGTATCAAATCAATGAAAATCCGACCTATGAAGTCCAGGCAATTACCACTTTAAGGTCTGGTAAGCAAGTGGACAATAAAGTCCAACTTTCTGAACATGAAAAAGAAAATAAAACTGAATCCGATAAGAACCCTATTCAGAAGAAGAGTCAAGAACAGGATAAATCAGACAAAAAGGAAGAACCCATAGAAACATACAAACCTAAGGTTCCCTTTCCCAGTAGACTTCAGGACTCCAAGAAACAATCTAACTTTGATGAAATCATGGAAGTCTTTAAAACTGTTCGGATAAATATACCTTTTCTCGATGCCATAAGACAAATTTCCTCCTATACAAAATTCTTGAAAGACCTCACCACGGTCAAAAGAAAAACCAGCATTCCTAGGCAAGCTGTTATGGCTGCACAAGCCTCATCTCTCATTCAACAACAGATTGCCCCGAAATTCAAAGATCCTGGTTGCCCCACCATTGAAATAAAAATAGGAGAGACGATCATCCAGAGAGCCCTATTAGATTTAGGAGCCAGTGTGAATCTACTTTCCTACTATGTGTACCAAAAGTTAGGTTTGGAGGAATTAAAGCCTACAAATATTACCCTTTCCTTAGCAGATAGGACAGTGAAGTACCCCAAGGGGATTGTAGAGGATGTAATAGTGAAAGTAAACGAGTTTTACTATCCTGTGGACTTCGTTATCCTTGAGACTGAACCTGCAATACATCCAGACAGTCACACACCTATAATTTTAGGTAGACCTTTCTTAGCCACAGCAAATGCTGTGATCAACTGTCGAAATGGGATGCTGAAGTTATCTTTTGGCAACATGAAAGTCGAGCTTAATGTCTTCAACATAAGTAAACAACCACCAGACGACAAAGAAATCAATGAAGTTGACATGATTGAAAGTCTGGTTCAGGAGACTTTCTTACAAACTTATAATAAGGACCCTTTAGAAGCTTACCTTGCCCATTCCGAGGAAGGGGTCAAGCATGCGCCCCTTAGTTCTGTTCCCTTTATGAGCATAGATCGTCATCAGCCGACTGTTCTTCATCAGACTCTTCCAAAACCATTCTTAGATAATGGTTGAAAAAAGGAGGATTTACATTTTGTCCGGCTGAAGACATAAAACTTAGCGCTCTTGGGAGGCAACCCAACATGTAAATATTATAAAAAAAATCAATAATAATAATAATAATAAATAAATAAAAAATACTAATAATAATAATAAAAAAAAAATTGCTAACATGCAGGTTTGGAGTTTTTTTTTTTTTTGGCCCCAATTGTCACTTTACCCACCTATATCAGGTAACTTCTCCTCTGTCCTATTATTGCTTTAAATTTTTTTTAACATTGAGGACAATGTTAGATTTAGGTTGGGGGGTGATGAGAATATTTTTGATTTTTCTACCTAAAATAAAAATTAAAAAAAGATTTAAAATTGAAAATATTTTTGATTTTTTTTAAAAAAGATTTTTTTTTAAAAAAAAGAGAAGGGATTTCAAATTTTTAACTCAAGATCTAATCTTTTTGGCTGTACAAACTAGAAATTGCTTTGACAATAGCTTTGAGTTAAGGAATATGATAGCAGTTCTAGCTTGAGTTTTCGTTCCACCTATCTTCTGCTAACATGATACAAGATGATTTAGCACCAACACGTAAGCACATGAATAGTGGGGTATGTATACTTGCAACTAATATGAATACTTTTAATCTTCGGGATAATTTAAAGTTACATGTGTGATGAACACCCTAATCAAAAAAAAAAAAGAGATAAAATAAAGTAAAATAATGAGTTTATTTTAAGTTTTCTCACTGAGTAACCGGGCCTCTTGCCTGGCAAGCAGCGAGTGTTCGCGTAAAAAGGTGAGGATGATTGAGATTAAACTCTGAGTGACTAATTTGGCCTTGAAGCCTAGTTAACTTGAGTTATTAAGCCTGTTAGGGTGTCTCTACACCTAGTGCCCTGAGCCATCTGGATCGGGAGTCATTGGCCTAACACTCGCTATATGGGTTAGCTAGAAAGCTTAATAAGGCTAGATATTGCACAAGTCATTCTTCTTAGCATTTAGTCTAAAAAAAAAAAGAGAATAAATAAATCCGGGGTGTTCATTACCATTTAACTCTAGAAAGTCTTGAAAAATGGAGTAATCATGTTGGAAGTAAGTAAAAGCCACTCATTTATATGATACTATCTTGCACCTCACTACATTCTTGACTTGTTAGTAGATAGATTGGGTGTAATGAAACTTGAGTTAGAGTCTGTTTAAATATGATAACAACAAGTCTCTATTGTCCTTGCAATTCTAGTTTCATACAGTAATACCTGTTCAAATTTCGAGTTAAAAATTGGAAATCCCTAACTGATGAAGTTTGTGGGTAACTTCACTGCAAACCCTCACGAGACAACACTCGTCCACTAGGGTAACCTAGGGGTTTAAAGGCTTGTTGCACATGCTAAGTGCAATCGTAATGCTCTACGAAAGTGAGTATTTATCTTAGTTCATGTATATATATAATAATTAATACTTTTGCACTCTCATTTCTGCAATAAATTGCTAGAGACTAGCAATAAGCCGGTTGGGGGGTGTGATGAGAGCACAAAAGTGCGACCTACATGTCACTAAAATTAGTGTTATTGCTAACCGATAATAATAAATTCGCTAGATTAATATTATATTTGGGTTTGACACAGATTATCATAAATTAGAGATAAAATGCACATTGAGTACAAATTTGACTTCAGAAGGATCCCTTCCTAGATCCAACCCGGTTGAAGATCGGGTCGGGTCCGAGTCGGGTTTAGGTCCGAATCGGGTCCATTTTATTTGTGCTTTTGGGAAAGAATTTTGGGCAAATCTAATTTAGCCATATCATAACTATGAGGTGCTGGGTGACCCATGACTTGAAAGACTTGCAATTGACCTCCAGTCAGAACAAATGACCCGTGATCTCATTTCCTTCTCCCACTGCAGCGTGATCCAAGCACAACGCCCAGCCATCCCGCCGTCCACGACACCTCCAACTCTTCCCGAATCCACGGCAAATCAGCTCCTCCTAGCATCCCACGAAGCTCACGCGCTCGTCCGAGTCCGCCTCCTCCGAGATTCCTCCCAGCGTTCCAGCACCCAGCCACGATCAACATCCTTCCAGATCAACATCTCCCGCTTCCAATCCGGCACCCAAAGAAGGAAACCCATCACCTCTTCTTCCGGTGGAACACGTCCGCTACCAGCTCCCGTGATCCAGCCTCCACCGCGTCCGTGAATCAGCGCCCCTCATGCAGCTTCTTCCGCCCGTTTCAAAGATCTCCAGCTTCATCCCGTGCGAAAACGGGGAAAAAGAAAGGATCCCGCCCGAACGCCGCACACATCCCTCCACGGATCCTGCGCCCATCAAGCCATGATCGGCTCCTCCCGTAGATCCCGCAGCCATCCGTGAAGGAAATTCCATCGTGTCCAACCAAAGATCCCAGCCTTCCGTGATCAAGCTCCAGCCGTCCGCCTCTTTCGCCTTCTCAATCTCCCACGCACAATCCCAGGCACCTGTTCCTCCTCCTCTCCACGCAGAAAGGGGATCCATCGCCGGGGTGGGAGCTATCTATAAAAGGAGAGGGAACCATCGGTAGGAGGGGGGAGTGGCCGGTGGGTCCAAATCGGGTGGTTGGCGAGCCCAAAGAAAGGAGAAAGAAGAAACAGAGCATTGCTCTGTTTCTCTTGGGAAGAAGAAAGAAATAAAAAATTTGTTATTTTATGTTGAGGGAGAAGCTTATTTGTTTTATATTTTTTTTTATGTTATTTGTAAAAGGGAAGAAACATTAGGTTTCTAATCTCCACTTTTATTTGTAATGAATTTTCTTTTTATCAAATCTATCATTTCTTTTTCATGCAATCCTTGTTCTAGGTTTAAGTTAATTTCTATTTTTTTATGCAATCTTTTAATTCTTCTTTGATGCAATATATTAAATTTTCTTTTATGCAATTTATGTTCTAGGGTTTTGATCTTCTTAGCACTTGCTTTCATCCATTTTAATTTATGCCAAAATTTTCCTTTGAATAATTAAACATTTCATGAATTTATAAATGCTCTTTGATTTCTAAGTACTTGTCTTTTTATTATTTTTAAATAAAGAAAATTCTCTGGTAAATTAGAGAATCTATCATCATCCCCGACATCATGTTTTTCTTTAGTTATTCAAAAATCGATTTTGAATCCGAGTGAACGTTCTAATTTTTAAGCAACTCCAATCGCCTCCCTGTGGATCGACCTCTTACAACCACTATTCTTTGAGTAGGAAAGGTAAGAGTAGAATTTAAATTTAACTTTTGTTCGTCGGTTCTAACAACGATCTGTCTAGCATATTTTTAGGTAGACAGGAATCGGACGAACAGAAATTGTTTCATGGTTTGCCCAAACTAAAATATATCTTTGCCTATGTCATAACCATGAAATACACAAGTTTATGCTTAAAATTTTGATTTTAAATAACTTGTGAGAAATTATGAATCCTTGAGCACAATGAAAATGTTGTTTGCATGATATACATCTAGATGATACATAAGATTATTTCTTTATTCTACTCTTTCATGTAAATTACTTGAGAATAACAAAAAGAGAGAGAGATAAAGAAAAGAAAATGAACATTATTCAAGAGAAGTAAAGATCTAAGTAAAAGGCAAATACTTCAATCTTAAGGAAAAGCAAAACAAGCATAATATATTCGGCACATTTGGAAGGAATAAAATCCATAATTAATTACACTTAAACAGGGAGAATTTGAAGTAAACATTTTAACCTTTCTATATTGCTCATCATAGGGATGGTGCCAATGGGGAGGCTAGTGGTAGTACCCGGCACTATTTGACCCAACTATTCGGTGTAGGGCATATTAGGGACGGCACAAGAGGGAGGCTAGTGGTAGTACCTCGTGCCCCTTCCCAACTCCACCGGATAGGGAGCAAATAGAGTATAGAACATAAGAAAGTTAAAAATGAAAGACAAAGTAAATGAAAGTATATAAGAAGAATCAAGTCAAATTTTTAATCACTTGAAAACACACTTTAAGGATGAAATCAGTGCAAAATTATATTTAAATAAGGAGAGTTTATTTGAAAAGAATTGATTTGGATCCTTGATATGCTTGTTCTTATTATTTTAATGCATGACTTAACACATAATATATCTTGCATGTGGCATGATGTCTTGAATTATGGGTTCTCAATATTTTGTAATGCTTCATACTTGATTGAATGTTTGAAATACTACATAACATCTTTTGTTGGTATTATTGAAAAGAAATTTTCAGATTTGTCGTTAACAATCATCGTTAAAACCTGAAAGTTGAATAAATTTGTAAAAAGGAGAAGAGAAGGATATCTCTATTTAGGCAAAATAAATTGAGTTATTTTTATCCTTCAACTTGATTAACTTTGGTATATAATGTTCTAACTCATACCAAAACTCAACATAAATACAAATACTCTGAATATGCTCTTACATGTTTGAAATATGTGTTTTCAAACGTAATGATTTAAGATGAGCTACAATCTGGAAGATACATATCTCAAATTATGATTTTGAAAGCCTCAATTGAAAATCCTATGTAATTCAGAATCTGATTTTGTATAAAAGCTTAAACTCCATATGATTTCTAAATAAAATCTTAATGAAAGAAAAACAGAATTAATTTTGATGCCTTTGGTTGATTGCTCCGATACGCATCCGAAACATATCATTTCTTATCTTCAAAGTATACTAATATTGGCCTAAATGATGTGGCTTTCAATGATCTTGATTGCAAGTAAATATTTTTAAATATATGATTTTATTTTGATATTTAAAAAAAAAAAACTATTGGGCTTCATGTATACATTACTGAAAAACTGTGATTAAGAAATTGAGTTCTATAAATATATATATCTCAATGATCATCTATATGTTTTTCTCTCCTACATTATTAAAGACAGAATAGAATGAATGATCTTAAAGCAAGAAATTTTTCAGCTCACTCGAATGATTCTAAAAGAAAGAAAATGTAAATGCCTTTGAAAGAAACTGAGCTTCAAATGAATCATTTTCTGATTAATATTTCTATACATTTTTCTCTAAGATTGGGAGAAAGCATAACTTGTTCTTAAAGGATTAGAAAGAGTGATTACTATAAATTTTGAATAATTCTAGATCACTCTACATTCTTGATATCATAAAGTTTCAGGTTTATTCACGTTTAACATTAAAATCTGAAATTCAACAAAAGAAAAGAATGATTAAAGAAGTATGCATCTTTTGAGGGGGAGCTTTAGATATCTTATCCTAAAGTTACTTCAATTTGAAGCATACCTTGTTTTTTATGGATTGATTTTGATGAACCTCCTTATATTGCAAGACATGCTTTAATTACCTTGAGATGAGTTCTATAAAGGTTGTCTTATCTCAAACCTTGAGTCTTATGAAAATAAGCTGAAACTTATAGAAAATATATTTTTGAGATTGACAATCTTATTGAACATTATCTTCAAATTTTAAACTCTTAAATGGAATGATCAATTGAGGGGGAGAAAGAAAATTTCAGAAGGAGAGGTCTTATGGAGCTTAATTGCATAAATCTATAACTAAAGGAGAGGGAAAGAATACTAAATGAAAAGTGATCCTAATACTCTCCAATATGTATCATCTGAAATTTAAATCTGAAAATCTTTATGATATACCTTGCGGCTTGTTATTTGGTTAGTATATCTTATGCATCACTCATGAACCAAATTGCAATTCAAATAGTTGATCTTAAGAGCCTCTAATTTAATGAAAAAGGGGGAGAATAATGTGTTAAATTTTCTTGAGTATCTCTTAGAAAATCTATTTTGAACTTCACTAATGAGTCCTAATTGGCTTGCTCTTTAGAACTTCAATTTTGTGCCAATTCATTATTTTATGTATCAAATTGTGCTTATTTGCTAAAGGAATAAAAGAAAGTCTTTAAAAGAGCTCTAAGATGTATCAAAAACTGCATAAATTCATATTTTGGTATTTGTGCCCCAATGCTCTTATTATCATAAAAGAACTTTGAAGTCATTAAGAATTAATGATCCAACATGATGATATGTTTTTTAAGTATATAAGTTTTGATCTTTTACTCTGAAAATTAATTAAATTGCTCTCATGTTGATAAAATACTTAATAGATTGGGCAAAAGATCTTAAATGAACAAGCTTTCATACTTATTATTGAAGAGAGGGCAGATTTCCATTCATGTTTTCCTTGAATATCAATTAACTTAAGAAAGATTCCACCTACACTTGATTAGAAAACTATCTGTGGTATCAAATTAGAAAACTTCTTGAAATCACATTCGATGTGTTCTGCTCTGAAATTATCTTAATTGGCTCTGATCTATGCTTCTTAATCTGATTCTAACATTATTGACTTGATTTATATGATTCATATCCTTGCAATAATTTGACATGCAAATCAGAGTACAATAAGGAAAAGAAATATTTGAGTATTCTTATCTTTGTGCTTAATGTTTTACTACCTTTTTGATGTTGTCAAAAAGGGGGAGAAATAGCAACTTAGCTATGCATTACTTCTAGAACACAATATATCTTATATTGCATATACTCCAAGTTTTGTCATCATCAAAAAGGGGGAGACTGATGACCCAAGGATTGATTTAAAGATTGATTTTGATGATCACAAAACCTTGAAGTATAATTACTAATATTTGTGTTGCAAGAAGAAAGATATTTATTTTGCTAGAAACATAACAAGTTGGAAGAACACAAGAAGGCCTCCAAAGCTCTTAAGAAAAGTTGGAAGAAAGCTACAATTTATTGGCCCAAGTCTCAAGTTCAAAGGACTCAATTTAGAAGAGCAAGTTTTAAGAAAAATTCAAAGGAAAGGCACTCGAGTCGACTCCTACAGTTCCGAGTCGACTCCAAGGAGCAACAGACAGCCGGACAGAAAGATTCATCTCAGAACCTGTCAACGAGTCGACTCCTGAAGAGCGCGAGTCGACTCCGATGCTTGCCGAGTCGACTCCAGAGTAGAACGAGTCGACTCCAGGGAGTAACAGACAGAAAGACAGAAAAGATATTTTGGACCCTGAGAGGCGAGTCGACTCCTAAAGAACTCGAGTCGACTCCAATAGCTGGCAAGTCAACTCCTAAGGAAAATAAGGCAAAAGTCAGAGAGCGATTTTCGACCCTGAGATTCGAGTCGACTCCTGTGGAACGCGAGTCGACTCCAATGGTTGGCAGGTCGACTCCAAAAAAAGCGAGAGTCGACTCTCAGTGGAACACAAAGAAAAAGTCAGAGGGCAGTTTTCGGACTCTGAGATTCGAGTCGACTCCCAGACATCTCGAGTCGACTCCAAGGCAGCGCTACACCAAGATGGCAGAAGGCTGTGTTTCGAAAACTGAGAGCCGAGTCGACTCCGGAACAATTTGAGTCGACTCCAAGACCAGACAAGCCAAAAATACAGAGGATCAGTTTTCGGGCTCTGAGAGCCGAGTCGACTCCAAGAGAATCCGAGTCGACTCGAGGAAGAAAATCAGAAAGAATGTCCTCTGAATTCATGGGATGAGCCGACCCCCAAGTACCCGAGTCGTCTCCAGCCATTGGCGAGTCGACTCCAGTTTGATCCGAGTCGACCCAAGGACAAGGCAAGCACATTAATTCAAATTTGGAACAGTAGGCCGAGTCGTCTCCAGTAAAGCACGAGTCGACTCCTGCAACAGGCGAGTCGACTCCTGATTGCGCGAGTCGACTCCGATCCCAACGGTAATATTGTCAGGAGGTGCAGACTGTGTCCAACGGCTCTATTTTTGTCTCTAACGGCTAGATTCTTGTTTCCACGCCATCTAAAGCTATAAAAATAAGAGGAGAGCTAGGGGAGAAGGCATGGAAGTGGGAGAGAACATTTAGGAAAGAGATTTCAAAGAGATTACAAGGGAAATCTCCCATAAGCACAAAAGGGCCATTCAAAGCAAAATAGAGAGAAGAAGAGCATCCAAGTGAATCACAAAGCTTCCTCTTCATCCGTGTGCTGCCTCGGTGATCCTCTACTTCGTGCCAAATCAGAAGAGGGTCAAGTAAAGAAGAAGCCGAGCTCCTTCATCTTCAAAACTCGGTTGAGGGCTTCTCTTTACACTATTTTGTTTATATTGTTATATTTGCTTGTTTAAGAAGCTTTGATTTATTTTAAACTTTGTTTTTAATATCTTGTAACTTGATTCAATCAAGGGATTGAATCAAGGGGTTAAGGTTTGTTGGTGAGCCAAAGGGAAAACCAACGGTGTTAGGTTGGTTGGTGAGCCGAGGGTAAAACCAACGTGTAAGGGTTCGATTGTGATCCCGGGAAAACAATCGGGGTGGTTCTAGTCGGTGAGCCTGGGAAAACCGACCGAGTTCGTTGTGCGCTCGTAAAACAACAAGTTGGGTTGTGAGCTTGTAAAACAACCGGCTGTAATCTGTAGGATTATAGTGAAATTCCCAAGAGGTCTTGGGGAGTGGATGTAGGTGCTGGGGTGCACCGAACCACTATATGTTTGTTGTGTTTGTAATGCCTCTTGTCATTGTTTAACTAACACACTTACTTACTTAGATAAATTGCTTGCTTAACTCTTATCCGCACATCCTTTAGTTGCAAGCATATTCAATCAAGTCACATTCTATACATCAAACTGTTGCTAAGTTTAACTTTCACTGTGCATCTATACAACTTAGCATAATTAATCAAAAACTTTAAGAAGTAGGTTAAAAGATTTAAAAGACCCAATTCACCCCCCCCTCTTGGGTTGTATCTACTGGGCAACATGTTATTTGGCATTATTCATCATTTTATTGTACATCTTCAAATGAACTTTTATATGATGAAGTCCTTAGAACTTGTTTTATGATAAAGGAGGATTTATCTTCAAGTCCTTAAAACTGTTCACGATCAAATGATATGCTATTACTAGGACGACAGCATTATCGAGATTAGGTCATTGTGTGACATATACATTGGTTGTCCTTTTAACCAAGGAGTGTGGAGACATTGATATGTCACACAGGTGAAGTGTAGGAGTACATTTCACTGAACATGACCAATTTCGGAACGCTCTACTGTCAAGAGATGTTCTGAGTGGATATGGGTATAAGTTTGGCCCTCTAACCTGAGATCGCAACCTGTGACTAGCAAGCAACTCACTGTACTTTGGTACCGGACTATCTGAATTTTTAATTCAGTGACGGAAGGTCACTGGGTACAGTCAAGTACTTGCGTAGTCAGTTATGAGTCAAGATGGAATTGACCCCTCCTGAAAACAGGAGATAATGCCTTGTGTTCAATTTAGCAAAATCTTGGCCAGGGTAATCCTTGTGAGGAGTCACAGAATTTCTAAAGTTGAATCACATCATGGATGCACTTATTACAGAGTTGACACAACTTTGAAGTCATCCTGGCATTTAGGAGTCGTAGGGATAAATTATACGGTAACCATAGTCCAAGGGTTCTTGAATGTTGCTTTAAAATCATTCGGCCTATCCGGATGTCGGGTACTATTGCTAGATAGTCATTTCGATTAGTACAAGAAGTTGCTCTTGTGCTACCGGCTTAGGTTCGAACCTATGGGGTCACGCGCATAGAAGTTTTTAGGTTGATCAAATGGCTGATTGATGATTAAGAATCATTCAGAGGTAATTTGGTCAATTCGATTGACAAATTATCCTAAGCAAAAGTTGCATTAAAATAATTATTGAATTATTGGAGGGTTAACTAGTAATTGGATTACTAATAAATTCAATTTGATTGAATTATTGGACTTTAATTAAGCCAAATTGAATTAGATTCAATTTGGGCTAAATTAGGGTTTGACCTAATTCGATCGGGTTCGACTCGAGCCAATTGGGCATAACCTAATTGATCGGACTTGACCAAATTGGATTGAGATTGACTCAAGTCAATTAAGAGTCCTTATTTGATGAGGATTAAGATCCAAATAATCAGAATTTATTATGGAGAAGAATTCCTAAAATTTAGGACCCTAGCTTTCTTTCTTGGAGAAGAAAAACACCTCACCCTTATTCCTAAAAGCAGTGGTGCCTATCCTCTTTATTTTTGGCCAATTTTTGGTGTGAGGAAAGAGGAGGCGTGGGGCAATTTTTTAGAAAAATATGGCACCTCAAATCTTCCTAAAAAGATAGGAATCAAATCCCTAATTTGTAGGGACTGCATGATGCATCAAGCAGGGTGGCGTGCAGCTGAAGTTTGGGGTGCAATTACCTCCTAATTTTTAGAAATTCTTGGCACAAGACTACAAGAGAATTTGTTCATCTCTTAGCTGCCGATTCACCAGAATTTTTTGGGAATTTTATCAGCCAAATTTGTTGGCCAAAAGAGGTGTGAGGCGTGGGGGGTCTTTTGGCTATAAAAGGATCCCCACACTTAGGGTTTGTTGAGATGGTCTTTAGAAAGGGTTCTAAATTCTGAAAAAATTCTGAGAGCCAGCCACCTTCTCTCCTCCTTCTTCTCCTTCATCTCCATCTTTCATCCTCTCGAAAAGAATCAAAAGTTGAGTGCTTTGAGGGAGAAAAGTTCAGCCACTGCAGCACTTCCGCACGAGCTAGCACTCCTGCAGTTGTGGATCTTTCTAAAGCTTTGCGTGGACTATCCGTAGAGGCCAGACACGTGTGCGGCTATACAAGGTGATCAAGGCATCATCAATATTCTCAAAGCAAAAAGGTATGAGATCTGATCACATTAAAAATTAAAATTAGAAATCAACTAGGTTGCTGAAATTCTGCATGACTACATGTTAGACATAGAATCATGCCTACTTGTTTAGGATAAATGTTTAAAGTTCTGGATCTATTTTTGTTGTAGAGATATGATCTCTAGCATGCATAGAAATTAAATAGTTTAATTCATGCTTTCGCTGTAAAATTTTTAAAAATATATGCATGCGACCACCAGGATTTCCAACAGTGGTATCAGAGCCAGGTTCAAAGTAGTTTAAACATTTATGCCTAAAACAAGTTTTCTAATCCTAGTAGTCAAGTAATTTGATTGAAATGATCACCAGGCCATCCGGTCATAGGAGAAAGAAGGGTTCATAACTCTCTTTTTTCATTCAATGGGATCTCTTATGGCGTGTAAGGGTGCCACTGTGATTCAATCCTTAAAGATGAACCACAAAAAGAAGATTAAAAGTAGTTTTAATCTTTGTAATTAAATCTAAAATCATGGATATGTTTAGATCAGATTTAAAAGAGATTTATGATTGATTTAGTTGCTGTTTTTACATGATTAATTAGATCTGAAAAATAGAATGCATGTGATGCATGAGATCTAGGTAAATTCATGTTGATGTATATATGATATAAAGAACATGAATAAATCTAAAATTATAAACTTGTTTAGATTAGATCTAAATAAAATTTATAATTCATTTATTTTTTGATTTTGTATGACAAATCAAATCTGAAAACAAATGCATATGATGTATGTTGTTTAAGTTAATTCATATGAGTTTGTATATGAGATATATGGACATAAATCATCTAAGATTTAAACATGAATTAAATCTGAATTTTAACATGATTAATTACAAATCTCAGATCTGAAAAATAAGTTTTAAGAACTGAAACTTTGTAGTTAGTATGTAATTAGTATGTATACCTATCAGAGCACGCATCTATATACGCCTCCGGACAGAGAGCCACGCTTCGTCATACGATCACGCATGAGAGTTTCTAGAGATCGGTCACAACTCTTGGACCATTGCTCTGATACCACTGAAAGTAAATCCTAGGTTCTTCGGTGTTAAGCATGTTGATTTTTTTTTTAAAAAAAACCATGGCTGAACCTGATCGGGTTGCCTACGTATCCTTTCATAAGGGAAATCAAGCCATACGTAGTTCTTTTTAAGTTTCAAAAATGCAGCGGAAAAAACCGAATCAAATAATTTAATTCATGCATGCTTACAAGATCAAATCTAGAAATCAGCACCTTAAGAACACATAGGATTATGCCGGAATCGTTTAAACAATTATGCTAAAACTTTCATGCATGATTAACTTTCAAATCTGAAACTTAAGAACTCTATTCCAATTAATCTTCGAATATCTATCGAATGGATTCTGGAGATATCTCCGTGAGGAGCCCCAAAACAGGATAAAATTTCGGAAAATCGGACCTAGATCTTGATACCATAATAAATGGTTAATGCTAGATTAATACCTTTTATGATGGATGAAAGTTGTGGATCTGATCCTTGACTTCGCAGCCACGCACACGAATGGCCTCTACGAGAAGTACACGCGAAGTTTCTGAAGAGATCCAATCCTGCGGAAGTGCTAGCTTGCGCAGAATTTCTTGAGGCTGAAATTTGATCTGCCCAACGCTATCAACTTTTGAACTACCTTCTTAGAAGAACTTGGAGGAAAGGTTTGGAGGGATTGAAGAGGACTTAGATCTGATCTAAAGACTCTTATCAGGGACCCCTAACACTAATGGCGCGATGGACTTAGAGGAGGAAGAAGTCAGCTAGATTGAATGCAGAATTTTTCCATGCATGAACTAGGGTTCCTCTCTTTTCTATTCCCTTTTTTTTCTTCTTTTTCTCTCTTTTTTCCTTGAATTCGACCACCAGCTGATGGAGGTCCTTTTAATGTTGCTCTCTCCTCTAACTTCATGCCAACCATCCCATATTTGTGGAGGATTTTGTGGGGTTTTGAATTTTGAATTCAAAATTCAAGTTCATGTGTCATTACATGATGAAGCTTGATCTAATCTAAACCATTCATCATGTTGCCACTTTTCTCTTTCAATTTCGAAATTCCCATGCCCCCAATCAGATTAGAGGGTCACGTGGTGATTTTGTGGTGATTAAATTTGAAATTCAACCATAATTAGAAGTGAGATAAAGATAAGGATGACATATGTCATGAAGAGAGAGAATTTGATCTTATCCAATTTTTTTCATGAATTTATCTCTCCATTTCGATCCATCTAATGATGAAAGAGGTCCCTGATGTTGCCAAGTGTCCCATGGCACCATTAAATAAATTAATTAATTTTTAATCATATTAAAAATTAATTTATGGCGCCATGCATGGACATGTGACAAGTGGATTTCAAGATCCGAACAGTTTCAGATCAAACCCATTTAATTTAATTAAATCCTAACAATTAGAATGATCCAATTACCATGGATTGAACCTAATCCAATTAGGTCAATCTCTAATTAAGCACAAATTTAATCTAATTTAATTTGGTCAACCTAAGTCCTCTTGATTCAGACCTAATCCAATCAGGTCAAAAACCCTAATTGAGCCCAGAATTGAATCTAATTCAATTTGGCTCATCCTTAGTCTAATTACTCAATCCAATTGAGTTCATTAGCAATCTAATTACTAATTAATCCTCCGATAATTACTTTAATTATTTTATAAGATAATTTGCCAATCGAATTGACCAAATTACCCCTAAATGATTCTTAATCATTCATCAGCCTTCTTGATCAATCAGGAATCTTCTATGCGTGTGACCTCATAGGTTCGAACCTAAGCCGGTAGTATAGGAACGATTTCCTACACTAATCAATGTGACCATCTAGTAATGGTACCCGATGTCCGGATAGGCCGAATATATGCGAAGCAAATATTCTGAAATCCTGAACTATAGTTACTGTATAATTCAATCCCTTTGACTCCTAATACCAGGATGACTTAGAGCTCACAATCAACCCTATAATTAGTTCATCGATTATGTGATTAACTTTAGATATCTCGTGACTCCTCACTGGGATTACCCTGGCCAAGGTTTTGCTAAATTAATCATAAGACATTATCTCCTGTTTTCAGGAGGGGTCAATTCCATTTCGACTCACAACTGACTATGCAAGTACTTGACTGCACCCAGTGACCTTCCGTCACTGAATTAGAAATCCAGGTAGTCCGGTACCAAAGTACAATGAGTTGCTTGCTAGTCACAGGTTGCGGTCTTAGGTCAGAGGGCCAAACTTATACCCATATCCACTCGGAACATCTCTTGACAGTAGAGCGTTCCGGAATTGGTCACATTCAGTGAAATGTACTCCTACACTTCACGTGTGTGGCATACCAGTGTCTCCACACTCCTTGGTTAAGAGGACAACCAACGTATATGTCACACAACGACCTCCTTGGTTAAGAGGACAACCAACGTATATGTCACACAACGACCTAATCTCGATAATGCTGTCGTCCTTGTAACAACATATCATTTGGTCACGAACAAGTTTAAGGACTCGAAGATAAATCCTCCTTTATCATTAATAAGTCCTAAGGACTTCATCATATAAGAGTCCATTTGAAGATGTAAAATGATGAATAATGCCAAAAAATACTTTATTGATTTATCAATTCATTTACAAAATTCAATCATCAACATGCTGACGATTGACATTTAGGATACAATTTCCAACAACTCCCACTTAGCCTAAAGCCAATCGGCACAGTATCTAATACCCATCTTCGACTTGTGTTCGTTGAACTCTTTGATGCCGAGGACTTTGGTAAATGGGTCAGCCAGATTTTCTTTTGTGTCGATCTTCTGAAGATCAATATCACGTCGTTCGACGATTTCTCGAGCCAAGTGGTAGCGACGTAGAATATGCTTGGTCCGCTGATGTGCTTTGGGTTCTCTTGCTTGAGCTATGGCTCCAGTATTGTCACAAAATATAGGCACTGGACCATCAATGGAGGGTGTCACTCCAAGCTCGATGATGAACTTTCGCAAGCATACAGCTTCTTTGGCAGCATCAGATGCTGCGATGTATTCTGCTTCACATGTAGAATCTGCCACTATATGCTGCTTGGAACTCTTCCAGCAGATGGCCCCACCCTTAAGAGTAAAGATATATTCCGACACACTCTTGCTATCATCTTGATCTGACTGAAAACTTGAATCGGTATATCCCTCAAGTTTTAAGTCAGAATCACCATAGACAAGCCACTGATCTTTAGTATTTCTCAAATACTTAAGAATGGTTTTTACAACCTTCTAGTGGTTGCTACCTAGATCAGACTGGTATCTGCTCACTACTCCTAATGAGTATGCCACGTCTGGTCTAGTACATGTCATGGCATACATTATAGATCCCACTGCCGAAGCATATGGAATTCTATCCATACTCTCTCTTTCTTGAGGGGTTGTCGGACAATCCCTTTTAGAGAGGTTAATTCCATGGCCCATCGGAAGATAGCCTTTCTTGGAATTAATCATACTGAACCTCTTCAGTATAATATCAATGTATGTGGATTGAGATAATCCAAGCAATCTTCTAGATCTATCTCTATAGATCTTCATCCCTAGGATGTAAGATGCTTCTTCCAAATCCTTCATGGCAAATTGAGATGATAGCCAAATCTTTATTCCTTGTAATGCAGGAATGTCATTTCCGATTAAAAGAATGTCATCCACATATAAAACAAGAAATATGATAACTGAACCATTTGCCTATTTATAAATGCAAGGTTCCTCTTCATTCTTAATGAAGCCATACGATTTGATCACCTTATCAAATCGTATGTTCCAACTCCGTGAAGCTTGCTTTAATCCATAAATGGATTTTTGAAGCTTGCACATCTTAGACTCATCTGCAGATATAAAACCTTCAGGTTGCATCATATACACCTCCTTTTCTAAATCTCCATTTAGAAAAGCGGTCTTTACATCCATTTGCCAGATTTCATAATCTAAGTGTGCTGCTATCGCAAGCATAATCCGAATGGATTTGAGCATTGCCACAGAAGAAAACGTCTCGTCATAGTCAATATCATAACGCTGACGATATCCTTTGGCAACTAGACGGGCTTTATAGGTCTCTACCTTTCCGTCTGTGCCCCGTTTCTTTTTGAAAATTCACTTACATCCTATGGGTTTAATCCCTTCGTGTGGGTCAACTAATGTCCATACATCATTGACCTTCATGAATTCCATTTCGGATTGCATGGCTCCAAGCCATGCATCAGAGTCATACCTCTACATCGCATCCATGTAGGTGATCAGATCCTCATCGTTTTCATCAAGTTTGACAGGATCCCCGTCCCGGACCAAGAAACCATAGTATCTGTCCGGCTGACGTGATACTCTACTTGATCGCCTTAATGGTGCATCTAAGATGGGTTCTGAATCTGATCTAATCAAATCCGACTCAATTGGTTCAGTAGATGGTGTCGGATCTTCTACATGTTGAACTTTCCTAAGCTCAACATTAGAGCTTTTAGTTCCTTCACTAAGAAATTCTTTCTCTAAGAAAATAGCTCTATTGCTTACGAACAACTTTTATTCTTCAGCAAAGTAGAAGTAATATCCTTTAGTTTCTTTAGGATAACCAACAAAGAAACATCTATCAAACTTGGGTTCAAGTTTGTCTGTTTTCAAACGTTTGACATATGCCGGACACCCCCAAACCCTAAGGTGAGAGAGCATTGGCTTACATCCAGTCCACATCTCATGTGGTGTTTTATTTACAGACTTACTTGGAACCTTATTTAGAATATAGCAGGCTGATTCAAGTGCATATCTGCAAAAGAATATAGGCAGACTCGCAAACCCCATCATGGATTGAACCATATCTAATAGAGTTTGATTTCTTCTTTCTGATACACTGTTATACTGTGGTGTACCAGGAGGAGTCTATTAGAAGAGAATCCCATTCTCTCCTAGATATGTCAAAAACTCACTGGAGAGGTATTCACCTCCTTGATCTGATCGAAAAGTTTTAATACTCTTTCCAGTTTGTTTTTCTACTTCATTACGATATAATTTGAACATTTCAAATGATTCATATTTATGTCTCATTAAATAGACATAACCATACCTAGAAAGGTCGTCTGTAATCGTAATGAAATATGAATACCCACCTCTAGCATCTGTGCTCATTGGCCCACATACATCAGAATGTACAAGGGTCAATAAATCACTGGCTCGTTCACCTTTTTCGGTAAAAGGTGATTTGGTCATTTTACCAAGAAGACATGATTCACAGATTGTCAATGATTCACAATCATTAACATTGAGGATTTCCTCTTTACTTAACCTATTCATCCTGTTCTTGTTAATATGACCTAGCCTATGATGCCAAAGGTAGACATCCGTGACATTATCTATTCTAGGATGCTTACTTGACGTGTACATTACATTAACAGGTTGTAATAACAAGTAGATGCCATTGCTCAATCGTCCATTCATTACAGTAACACCATGCATAATGTATCACAAGAACATTTCTTTGTTAAAATTTCATAACCGTTTATGGCCAAAAAGCCTACAGAAATTACATTCAATAAGAACGTAGGACAATAGTGACAATCACTCAAGATAACTACATGAGAATTGAAAACAAGTTTGAGATTTCCTAAAGCTAGAACTGGAACGGATCTTCCATCTCCAACATTCAGGAATCTCTCGCTGTTTTCAAATCTCTCATTGACCTGAAGTCCTTGCAACGAATTGCATATATTAAACGGACTTCCAGTATCTAATACCCAGGTTGAATTATCACATATAGAGAAATTACAAGGTGTTATCATATAAATACCTTGATCAGCAACTGATTGCCCTTTTCTCTTGCTTGGCCTGTTCGGGTCAAGTGAGGTAAGGTACTGAGGACAATTCCTCTTCCAATGCTCCTGCTTCTTACAATAGAAGCATTATGCCTGATTTTGGTCATCCTTAATCTTTTTGGTCTGACTATGATGAGTTTTCAGCTTTCTATACCAATTATTGAAGTAGGGACCAGTCAACTTGTCATTATCCAATAATGAGCGAAGTGACAAACTTGTGGCCATTTCTACATAAAAAAAAATTTGGCTATTAGTATATGAATTGACTAAACTCAATAGACTTGAACTTTAGTCTAAAGATACTCCCACTATTTTACACAAATTGGTAGCCTCTACCTCCAATTCGAAAAATTATTCCTAATTCTTAAGTGGGCACTAGAACCCAATAGATCGCATATAGGCCCGAGTGTGGCTCGGCTAACCCATATGCACCTATTGGTAGGTTCTAAACCAGTTGCTTCACCAAGCAACTTCTAGTGATAATTTTGCCCTAGGTTCTTCGGCAGGCATGTGGCGCCTCCACCGAGTACCCTTGTCAGGTCCAACCATTAAATGATAGGGTTAAGTCT
This sequence comes from Phoenix dactylifera, assembly GCF_009389715.1. Lineage (NCBI taxonomy): Eukaryota > Viridiplantae > Streptophyta > Magnoliopsida > Arecales > Arecaceae > Phoenix > Phoenix dactylifera. The sequence goes on along the minus strand of NW_024068108.1, from coordinate 64,602 downwards.
AATCAACTAATAGACGACCAAGCCCGAGTGTGGCTCGGCTCACCTGACCGCCTATTGAAGGTACACTTAACTCATCATATATTGATAACAATTCCAATGCTTGATAAGTACCAGGCGTGTCGCGCCTCCAATAATTATCAAAACATTGGACCCATTATCACCTAACTTAATGGGAGGCTATGACCTAGTTATTCCCATAACCATTTCATTTTAAGGACCTAATAATTTTAGAGGATTTCATAATTAGGATAGATAAGAAGATCCGGTTAGTCTAATTTCTCCCACTGACTTCACCAAATCAGATTAGACTCAAATCAGTTAAGGAGGCACCTAAATCAGTCAAACTGATTTTCTTATAGGCATGGGCTAACTCGAATCATTAAGTGATCCAATCAAAATGTGATTGACCATGTCGGCCAGGTAAGTGAGATCGGTGGAAGGGATATGCCATTAACTCGACAAAGACGAATCAGTGCGAGTAGCTCCCAATTAAAAACCATCGGTCAAAACTGCCAAACTTACCTTAGACACCGATTGGTTAATCAATTTCGATTTGATTACTCAAATGACTCGGGCTACACCTCTGAGCCTAAATCAAGTTCTATCTTGGTCTAATCAAAGATATGGACTTGATCCATCTACAACTATTGTAAATTGACCTAGAATTTTCTTGACCTAATCTAGTTACTACTTAATTAGATTTGATCAATTAATTCTATTTATCCATGTATGATTCTAACCTTAGGTCTAACCCAATCCTAAGAACTTGATTCAAGCTAACCAATATGCCCAAAGAATTATGCAATGTCAATTAATTGAGTTACAATTCTATTTCATAACACTTAATTCTCAATTAAGTTTTAGACTTATGAAAGTTTTGATCATTGCATATTTTTTTTTAAGTACATATTAATTACAATCTTTCAGTTCTTAAAACATATTTTCAGATCCGAGTTTTTGTAATTAATCACATGTAATCAGATTTAATTCATGTTTAAGTCATTATATTTTATGTTCATGCATCACATATACATAATAACATGAATTAATACAAACAACATACATCTTATGTATTTATTTTTTTACTTTTATTTTTAGATCTGATTTGTTCATTAAAATTAGAGATCATATGAATCATAAATTTTATTTAGGTCTAATCTAAACAATATTATGATTTCAGATTTATTTATGTTACAAATCTTAACACAAACATGCATCATATGCATCCAAAATTTCAGATCTAGTTAATCATGCATAATCAGCAATTAAATCAATCATAAAAAATACTTTAGATCTAATCTAAGCATGCTCATGATTTCAGATTTAATTGCAAAAATTAAAACATAAAAGTTTAAATATGAACCTGGCTCTGATACCACTGTTAGGGGGAGTCTCCACTCCTACATGGGTTCGGTCCTATTAAAAATAGGGTGACACCCATGTATACCTATCAGAGCATGCATCTCTATACGCCTCCGGACGGAGAACCATGCTTCGCCACACGATCACGCGGGAGAGTTCCCGAAGATCGATCACAACTCTTGGACCTTTGCTCTGATACCACTGAAAGTAAATCCTAGGTTCTTCGGTGTTAAGCATGCAGATTTTTTTTTTTTAATAAAAAATCATGGCTGAACCTGATCGGGTTGCCTACGTACTCCTTTATAAGGGGAATCAAGCCATACGTAGTTCTTTTTAAGTTTCAAAAACGTAGCGAAAAAAATCGAATCAAACAATTTAATTCATGTATGCTTACAAGATCAAATCTAGAAATCAGCACCTTAAGAACACATAGGATTATGCCGGAATCGTTTAAACAATTATGCTAAAACTTTCATGCATGATTAACTTTCAGATCTGAAACTTAAGAACTCTATTCCAATTAATCTTCGAATATCCATCGAATGGATTCTGGAGATATCTCCGTGAGGAGCCCCAAAAGAGGGTAAAACCTCGGGGAATCAGACCTAGATCTTGATACCATAATAAATGATTAATGCTAGATTAATACCTTTTATGATGGATGAAAGTTGTGGATCTGATCCTTGACTTCATAGCCACGCACAGAAATGGCCTCTATGAGAAGTACACGCGAAGTTTCTGAAGAGATCCAATCCTGCGGAAGTGCTAGCTTGCGCAGAATTTCTTGAGGCTGAAATTTGATCTTCCCAATGCTATCAACTTTTGAACTGCCTTCTTGGAAGAACTTGGAGGAAAGGTTTTGAGGGATTGAAGAGGACTTAGATCTGATCTAAAGACTCTTATCAGGGACCCCTAACACTAATGGCGCGATGGACTTAGAGGAGGAAGAAGTCAGCTAGATTGAATGCAGAATTTTTCCATGCATGAACTAGGGTTCCTCTCTTTTCTTTTCCCTTTTTTTTCTTATTTTTCTCTCTTTTTTTCTTGAATTCGACCATCAGCTGATGGAGGTCCTTTTAATGTTGCTCTTCCCTCTAATTTCATGCCAACCATCCCATATTTATGGAGGATTTTGTGGAGTTTTGAATTTTGAATTCAAAATTCAAGTTCATGTGTCATTACATGATGAAGCTTGATCTAATCTAAACCATTCATCATGTTGCCACTTTCCTCTTTCAATTTCGAAATTTTCATGCCTCCAATCAGATTAGAGGGTCATGTGGTGATTTTGTGGTGATTAAATTCGAAATTCAACCTTAATTAGAAGTGAGATAAAGATAAGGATGACATATGTCATGAAGAGAGAGAATTTGATCTTATCCAATTTTTTTCATGAATTTATCTCTCCATTTCGACCCATCTAATGATGAAATAGGTCCCTGATATTGCCAAGTGCCCCATGGCACCATTAAATAAATTAAATTAATTTTTAATCATATTAAAAATCAATTTATGGCGCCATGCATGGATATATGACAAGTGGATTTCAAGATCCGAACAGTTTCAGATCAAACCCATTTAATTTAATTAAATTCTAACAATTAGAATGATCCAATTACCATGGGTTGAACCTAATCCAATTAGGTCAATCCCTAATTAAGCACAAATTTAATCTAATTTAATTTGGTCAAACTAAGTCCTCTTGATTCAGACCTAATCCAATCAGGTCAAAAACCCTAATTGAGCCCAGAATTGAATCTAATTCAATTTGGCTCATCCTTAGTCTAATTACTCAATCCAATTGAGTTCATTAGCAATCTAATTACTAATTAATCCTCCGATAATTGCTTTAATTATTTTATAAGATAATTTACCAATCGAATTGACCAAATTACCCCTAAATGATTCTTAATCATTCATCAGCCTTCTTGATCAATCAGGAATCTTCTATGCATGTGACCTCATAGGTTCGAACCTAAGCCGGTAGTATAGGAACGACTTCCTACACTAATCGATGTGACCATCTAGTAATGGAACCCGATGTTCGGATAGGCCCAATATATGCGAAGCAAATATTCTGAAACCCTGAACTATAGTTACTGTATAATTCAATCCCTTTGACTCCTAATGCCAGGATGACTTAGAGCTCACTGTCAACCCTATAATTAGTACATCCATTATGTGATTAACTTTAGATATCCCGTGACTCCTCACTAGGATTACCCTGGCCAAGGTTTTGCTGAATTAATCACAAGACATTATCTCCTGTTTCCAGGAGGGGTCAATTCCATCTCGACTCACAACTGACTACGCAAGTACTTGACTGCACCCAGTGACCTTCCGTCACTGAATTAGAAATCCAGGTAGTCCGGTACCAAAGTACAATAAGTTGCTTGCTAGTCACAGGTTGCGGTCTCAGGTCAGAGGGCCAAACTTATACCCATATCCACTCGAAACATCTCTTGACAGTAGAGCGTTCCGAAATTGGTCACGTTCAGTGAAATGTACTCCTACACTTCACGTGTGTGGCATACCAGTGTCTCCACACTCCTTGGTTAAGAGGACAACCAACGTATATGTCACACAACGACCTAATCTCGATAATGCTGTCGTCCTTGTAACAACATATCATTTGGTCGCGAACAAGTTTAAGGACTTGAAGATAAATCCTCCTTTATCATTAATAAGTCCTAAGGACTTCATCATATAAGAGTCCATTTGAAGATGTAAAATGATGAATAATGCCAAAAAATACTTTATTGATTTATCAATTCATTTATAAAATTAAATCATCAGCATGCTGATGATTGACATTTAGGATATAATTCCTAACATCAATATTTTCGGGAGACGACTTGTTCTCATAGACCGAAAAATCGATTCTCTGTCTTTTGAACATTTCTAACTTGGAGTCGACTCAGACCTTACTGGAGTCGACTCGACTATCTTGGGGGTCGACTCTGCAACACTTGGAGTCGACTCGTTCACAGGGTCTCCGAAAGTGAGTCTCTGCCTTTTCAGACTGCTTTCTCCTAGGAGTCGACTCGGACATAGTGGGAGTTGACTCGCCAAGAATTGGAGTCGACTCGCAACCTTTTGGAGTCGACTCGAAAACAGGATTTAAAATCCATCATTCTGTCTTTCTGTCTGTTACCCTTTGGAGTCGACTCGGGACCATCTGGAGTCGACTCGCCTAACATCGGAGTCGACTCAAAACCTTCAGGAGTCGACTCAAAACCTTCAGGAGTCAACTCGCTGACAGGGTCTGAAAACCATCGTTCTGTCTTTCTGTCTGTTCTCAGTCAGAGTTGACTCGAGGAGTTTCGGAGTCGACTCGAGCTTGTGGCAGAAACATCAAACCACCCGGAGTCGACTCGAGCTTGTGGCAGAAACATCAAACCACCCGGAGTCGACTCGCAAAGTTCCAGAGTCGACTCGTGATGCAGACTTTGGTTCAAATTGAGTCCAACACTTAGCCAAATTACTTTGAACTAAAGCTCGAGGCACTTAAATAGAAATTCACACATATTTGCCTGAAACACTAGATTAAATTCATTAGTACAACATAAGATTTACTCAAAATATTTTGTGCTCATCAAATTCAATTAGGGAATACTCAATTACTCCACAATCTTTTCCTTTTTGATGATGACAAAACATTGAGTATTTGTAAAGTGAATTACCCATTCAAAGAATGATTCATAGATAAAGTTTTGAAATTAAAGCTCCCCCTTTCATTTGAAATTATATAAGCCTTCAAATCATGCAATCAATTGTTTGGCTTATATCTCTTTAATGAATTTGTTTTCTTAGAATTTCAGATTCTTCCCCTCAGCATGTGCATTCAATTTTGTTTGAATTTTGCTCGAGTTTTCTGAATTTTCGTTTAATGTTTTAAACTTGAGCTTAAATTCTTAATTATAGAAGAAAAAATCGGACGATTTGTTCTTGAATATGATTCAACTAATCTCCAAATATCCCTTGAATAGATTCTGGAGATTACTCCTTGAGGAGCCCCAATAGAGAAATAATGAGCCTCGAGGTATCGAATCCACAAAGAATAAATCATATTTTGCTTGAAAAATTTTCTTGTTTAGTGATTCCTTTTACATACAATGTATCATATTTTCTTCCCCTTTTTGTCATCATAGCAAAAAGGTGAAGTATCAAAGAATCATTGTAGACAATGCTCATAACACAATACTCATAACACAGAAAGCACAGTGTACACAAGTTTTTATAAAAAGGCTTCAATTCATTGTAAGTATTACAAAATTTGAGTACAATGATTGAAAGTCCCAAAAAGGCTTTAAAATAAAAACAAAATACAAGTCTAAGGACGTCTAGAAGAAGAAGATGAAGCTTCTATATTTCTTCGCTGACATTGCATAACCAAGCTAACTGCTTTAGAGAGATTCCCCAATTGTACAATTATTTATGAAGTAGTCATAGCTTGAGTCTGGGTCAGTTGGGTTACGCTTTCGTTGATTGTATCAAGCTTATCATCACTGCGTTTGCAACCCTTTCTGCTCCTTGATTCAGGCTTAGTAGTTCGGATCTCAACGAGTCTTGCATTTGTTTGGTAGCTTCCTGAATTTTGGAGAATCTCATATACTAACCCTGAATGAGACTCCTCAGACTGGACAGTTCCTCCTTGATCTCAGCTACCATGACAGACACTGCTACTGTGGAGGGGGTCAACTCAGTGGAGGGTGTACTGGTGGTACCTCTGAGTTTCCTCACAATGTCATCCCTCAAAGCTCTAAGCTGCTCAGGACAAATTCTGACCTCTAGAGGCTGCTGAGGTGGTGGCACTGTGGATGAAGGTCCAGCAGAGGACGAAGGGCCGGTAGTGGATGAGGGACCAGCTATGGATGGGAAAGTGGAAGGATCTGTGGAGATGCCCTGGTCATGATCAGAGATGGGAGAATGAGGAGCAGTGGGGTCAGATGGTATGGATGTAGAGGACTTCCTAACCCATGTACCTTCAACCTTGTGGAAATCCATTCGGTGGAGAGTCCCTTCACCCATGTGGTCAGTAAAACGTAGTGAACGAGAGGGTTCCCCCTCAGGGATAGGAATCTCTAACTCCCTAAATATCAGTGTGAAGAGGATACCGTAGGGGAGACTCAATCTAGGTTTATCTAAGGGTTCACTAATATAACTATAAATGAGTTTTGGAAAGTTGAGAGGAACGTCATGTAAGATATAGAACATTAAGGCTAGGTCTTTTTCTGAGATGAAATCAAATCTACCGATTTTGGAAAAGAGGGTGCGAGAGATGATACTAAGGAGGAGGCGCATTTCAGCGGAGAGCTGATTTGCAAAAACCTCCTCAATGGGCGATTGGGGTACTCTCCTTAGGATGGTCGTAAGGGTCTCAGACCTATCAGTGGGATGAGTGGGAGCTATCCCCTCTCGAGAGAGGTGGAGGACTCGTGCAATGATGTCCTCCGAAATGCAAATAAGAGTGTTGGCTATCCTTCCTTGAATACCACCGCCACCCCGTGTGATGGTGCCATAGAATTTCCGGACTAACCCGGGATACGTAGGAAGGTCAAGGGAACAAAAATACTCTAGGCCCTGAACCCTAAGATGATGTCCTAGAGTGAACCCTTCATGGGAGAGGAAGTCAAAATCGACCTTCCTCCCGGTAGAGATGACCCTCCCGGCGCATGAACGCGAGGGAGTTGGCCTAGGCGGAGAGGAAACCGGAGGTGGTGACCTTATGGGTTCATTCCACGTCTTGGATCGTCTCTCGACGCCGCTCGCTGCAAGGGGTCTCTTCCGGCTAGGGACAACAACTTTCCTAGATATTTTGACCTACCCTAGGACGGAGAGGCGTGAAAAGGGAGAAAAAATCGAAGGAGAAAGGGAGAGAGAGGGCGGAGACGATCGGGGGAGACGACTCGAGGGTTTTGGAACAGTGGCGGCCGAAAAGAATGATTTGGAAAAATCATTTTGTTTAGGGTTAAAAGTCGGATTTCCGACCTCGAGTCGACTAGAGTAAGTTCGCGAGTCGACTCACAGAAATATCCGAGTCGACTCTAGTTCTGGCACACATCAAAATCTAAGTTAGAACCGTGCCAAAAGAGAGAGAGGTAGTAATCTTTAGATCTTAAAGAATGATTTGATGATCATAAACGTGGAATACTATAACAAACATAACTTAATGATCAAAATCTATGAATGAGAGACAAGAATCAAAGAAATGGATCAATTACTCCTAAACCTCTTCTAAGAACACAAAATCGATCTTCACTTAATGGTTTTGTGAAGATGTCAGCAAGTTGATCATCAGTACAAACAAATTCAAGCATCACATCACCATTTAACACATGATCTCTTATGAAGTGATGTCTTATCTCAATATGTTTAGTTCTTGAGTGCTGAATTAGATTTTTAGTTAGATTTATGGCACTTGTATTATCACAATTTATGAAAATATTATCTTGTTTAATGCCATAATCTTCAAGTTGTTGCTTGATCCATAAAATTTGAGCACAACCACTTCCGACAGCAACATATTCGACTTCTGCCATAGATAGTGCAACTGAGTTTTGTTTCTTACTAAACATAAGATTAAGTTTTCTCCTAAAAATTGATATGACCCGCTGGTGCTTTTTCTATCAAGTTTACAACCAGCAAAGTCAGAATCAGTGTACCTTATTAAGTCTATGCTTGATTCTTTAGAGTACCATAACCTTATGTATTTTGTTCCTATTAGATACTTAAAGATTCTTTTAACTGCAATTAGGTATGATTCCTTAGGATTAGATTGATATCTAGCACACATGCATACACTAAACATGATATCAGATCTACTTGCTGTAAGATATAATAATGATCCGATCATTCCTCTATACAGCTTTTGATTTACTAACTTATCTGATTCATCTTTGTCTAGTTTGCATGATGAGCTCATGGGAGTGCCAATTGACTTGTTTCCATCCATATCAAATTTCTTTAGCATTTTCTCGATGTACTTAGCTTGATTGATGAAAATTCCTTTCTTAGATTGTTTGATTTGAAGTCTGAGAAAGTAGTTCAATTCTTCCATCATACTCATCTCAAATTCACTCTGCATTAATTCAATAAATTTTTCACAAAGACGATTGTTAGTAGAACCGAAAATAATATCATTTACATAAATCTGCACTACTCACATATCTTTGTTCTTCTTTTTCAAAAATAAGGTTATATCAACATTCCCTCTAGAAAATTTATGGTCTAATAGAAATTTGCTAAGTCTTTCATACCATGCTCTAGGAGCTTGTTTTAGACCATAAAGTGCTTTATTTAATTTGTAAACATGGTTGGGGTATTGATGATTTTCAAAACCAGGAGGTTGTTCTACATAAACCTCCTCATTAATATACCTATTCAAGAAAGCACTTTTTACATCCATTTGAAATAATTTAAAATTTTTAAAATATGCAAATGCTAGTAACAATTTAATTGCCTCAAGTTTAGCCATAACCACAACTCCATTTTCATCAAGTTTATTTTTGTACACCCATTTAGTTCCAATTATTGAGTATTCAGAGGGTCTTTCAACTAAGTTTCATACTTTGTCTCTTGTAAATTGGTTAAGTTCCTCTTGCATAGCATTTATCCAATTTACATCACTTTCAGCTTCTTCAATATTTTTAGGTTCTAAATGTGAAACAAATGCAAGATGATTATTTAAGTTTCTAAGAGAGGCTCTAGTTCTAACAGGTTGAGATGGATCATCTAAGATTAACTCTTTAGGGTGACCGTGAGCATACCTCCAAGCCTTTGTAAGCCCATGTTCAGCAATTACCTCTTGGCTTGTTGAAGTCTTTTCAATTTGCTTCGGTTCATCCTCTTGTAAGATCATGTCATCCATCTTTTCTTCAAGTATCCCTGCATCATCATCAAAAGCTACTCTCTTGCTAGAGGAAGCATCATTAGTCTCATCAAAAACAACATGAATAGATTCTTCAATAACAAGAGTTATTTTATTGAAGACTCTATATGCCCTACTTGATGTAGAGTATCCCAAAAAGATACCTTCATCAGATTTGGAATCAAATTTTTCTAGGTTATCTTTGCCATTATTATGAATAAAATACCTACAACCAAATAAATGAAAATAGTTTACTTTGGGCTTTCTATCTCTCCAAAGTTCATAAGGTGTTTTCTTTATAATTGGTCTCAATAAAACTCTATTTAGTATATAACATGATGTGTTAATAGCCTCACCCCAAAAATGCTTTGGAAGATCACTTTCACATAACATGGTCCTAGCCATTTTCTCTAGGGTTCTATTCTTTCTTTCCACCACTCCATTTTGTTGTGGAGTCCTAAGTGCAGAAAAATTATGAGTTATCCCCTTTTTACTACAAATTTTTTCAAATAGATGATTTTCAAGTTCCGTTCCATGATCACTCCAAATAGCTATAACTGAAACATTTCTTGCATTAGTTACTTCCTTATGAAATTTCTTAAATACTGAAAATGCTTCATCTTTATGAGCTAAAAATATGATCCATGTGTTTCTAGAAAAATCATCTACTATGACAAGACCATACTTGTTTCCACCAAGGCTTGTGGTCCTAGTTGGTCCAAAAAGATCCATGTGAAGTAGCTCAAGGGGTCTAGTAGTAGAGACATAATTTATAGATTAAAGGAACTTCTAGATTATTTGCCAAATTGACACGCTCTACAAATTTTATTTTTCTCAAATTTTAGCTTTGACAAACCAATCACAGAATCTCTTTTAATAAATTTAGATAGTGTATCCATACTTGCATGACTTAATTTACGGTGTCATAACCAACTTGCATCATTGACCTTAGTATCACTAGCTACTAAGCAGTGGCTATTTTTGGTAAGACCTTCAAGATCTACTACATAAACATTGCCACGTCTTAGTCCTTTGAACACTAAGCTATTGTCAATTGAGTTGGTTATGATGCATAAAGATGGCTTAAACAGAATATCAAAATCTCTATCACATAATTGACTAACGCTAAGTAAGTTATGCTTAAGACCATCTACAAACCGAACATTATCAACAAAGGTTGAAGGTGTGATTTGTATTTTACCGATACCAATGATGTGACCTTGGTTATTGTCTCCAAAAGTCACCGCACCTCTTTTTTTTTAACTCTAGGGTGAAGAATTGCTCCTTATCACCCGTCATGTGTCTTGGGCAGCCACTATCCAAGTACCAACAGTGTTTATTGAGCTTGGCTGCAAGACACTCCTACACAAAGAAATCATACAATCTTAGATACCCAAGTTTTCTTGGATCCTTCAAGGTTGGTTATGTTGGTTCCTTTTGAAATCCAAATCTTTTTAATCTTTCTTTTAGCTTCTGTTTTTCTATGGTTACATATATTAGCTTTATGTCCTACTCTACCACAACAAAAACAGGTTACATTTTTAGTTTTACTTTCACCGGCTTTTACGAAGAAGTTTTTGAGAAATTTTTGCTTATTCTTGGGCTTATACCCTAACCCGGCTCTATTAAACACAGCTCTTTGACTATTAAGGATCATATCAAGTTTTTCATAGCTATAGGTAAATTTCTCAATAATAGGTTTATATTTTTCAAGTTCTTTGGTTAATTTCAAGTTTTCTTCACTCAATGATTTAACATTAGTAATTGAATTATCTTTTAAAGTATGATTACTGTTTTTAAGTTCGGAGATTTCTTTAGTTAGATTTTCTTTATCTTTAATTAAGGCATCAATTTTTTGAGTTAGCAATTAGTTACTTGTTTTAAGTTCTAAATATTCTTTGACAATAGAATCCTTTTTCTTAATCAATTTATCATTTTTATGAATGTAGGACTGATTAGCTAGCTTCAATTCTTTGTTTTTAAGGTTTATTGTCCTATATTCATCCATTAGTTCACTAAAGGCATCATATAATTCTTCAAAAGTAAATTCTAAATGAGTTTCAGACATTTCCTCTTTTTCGTTTGCCAAAAGGCAGAAATTAGCTTTCTCCTCTTGTTCCTCTTTCGATGATGATGATGACTTATCAGAGTCAGTCCATGTGGTGACAAGGGCTTTCTTCTTCTTGTGTTTGTTGCCTTTCTTCAGCAAGGGGCAGTCGGCTCTGAAATGACCGGGCTTCTTGCATTCATAGCATCCGGTTCCCTCACTTTCCTTTTTCTTACCTTTATCCTTGTAGAAGGAACTCGAGGGAACTCTCTTCTTATGGAAGGGCTTCTTTCTATTGATGAATCTTCTGAATTTTCGCACAAGAAGAGCTTCTTCTTCATCTTCCTCATTGTCTTCTTCTTCACTACTGCTACTGCAAGATAGATCTTTGTTAGAAGAAGTAGACTTGAGGGCAATTACCTTTTTCTTATGAGAGGATTCTTCTTCGCTGTGTTGTTTCATTATTAGCTCATGTGTCATTAGAGATCCAAGGAGCTCCTCGAGTGGTAGCTTGTTCAAATCTTTTGCTTCTTAGATTGCCGTGACCTTGGCTTCCCATGACCTTGGTAAAGAGCGAAGAATTTTTCTGACAAGGTCACTGTTAGTATAACTTTTGCCAAGGCTTTTTAAGCCGTTGACAATATCAGTGAATCTAGTGAACATGCAAGAGATGGTTTCACTAGATTCCATTTTAAATAGTTCATATTTATAAACTAGCATGTTTATTTTAGATTCCTTGACTGGATTTGTGCCCTCATGGGTCACTTCAAGTCCATCCCATATCTCTTTTGCAGAATTGCAAGTAGAGATTCTATTGAATTTATTAGGGTCCAAGGCACAATAAAGAACATTCATTGCTTTGGCATTTAGTTGTGCCTTCCTTCTATCGTTATCATCCCAATCTTTTTCAAGCTTGGGTATAGCAATGTTATCTATATAGATAGAAGAAATATATGGTCCATTAACTATGATGCTCCAAATATCATAGTCTTGGGCTTGGATAAATATCCTCATTCTAGCCTTCCAATAGGTGTAGTTAGTTCCATTGAACAATGGAGGCCTATTGGTGGATTGCCCCTCTCTAAGGGAAGATCCAAAAGGGGTTGTCATTTTAATCTTTTACTCTTTTTAAGAATTGAAACACCAATCGATATAAGAGCACCTTTTTTGATACCACTTGTTGCCCAAGAAGACAACCCAAGAGGGGGGTGAATTGGGTTTTAATTAAGTATATGTTAATTAAAAATATGATGAGTAATTAACTAAATCTATTGCAAGCGGATTAGTTAGATTACTAGATGCAGTGAGTAAAGAGAGTGAAAGAGATACGATGCAATACAAACACAAAAGATTTATAGTGGTTCGGAGCCAACTCTTGCTCCTACATCCACTCTCCAAGCCATACTTGGGAGTTCTGATAAGTGCTTAATAATCATAATTTAGTTATCTTTCCGTAGCACTTATCAATGTTCTTAAACTGATAAATACATATTTTATCATGAAATTGAATAAACATTGAAAAAAATTTAAAATATGGTAAGAAGTAAATAATTCTTTTCTTAAAACAGACTCTGAACTTGTCTCTCTCTTGATTGCAATCTTTCATGAAAACTATAGAAAAACATATAAGGAGATTGTGTTGACCCGGCTAAGGTTATAATTAAATGGGCTTTGGTCTTGATTAGATTAAAAGTTATAATTGTATAGGAAAATATTTGATTAACCCTCTTATTAAGTCACGATCCTGCTTTTAGCCCTGTTGAGTCCAGTCTGAAGCAGTTTAGCAAAAATTAAATTTAAACGACATTGGGCTCGAGAGTAAGTTCAAGCAAATCAACGATCATGACCCACCTCAAACCCAAAGTCAATTCCTAACCAATTCATTACCTGCCTTCATATAAAATTGATAAATTTAAAACAAAAAAAAAGAAAATAATGAATATAATAAAATAAAAATAATTTCGGGAAGAATCACTGAAAACACTGTTCAAATGAACAGTGTCCCGTGAAAACACTGTTCATATGAACAGTGTTACAAAAAAAAATAATAAATAATAATAACAAATGAGTTCACTGTTTCTCTTCTTCCCCCCTCCCCCGTAGTGCATCACGGCCGAGATTCCCGTCGATTCTCCCGTTCCAGCCACGAGATGGCGTCGTCTAAGAAATCCTCCCCGCGGCGTCCTCCCGACGATCCCGCAACCAGCATCTCCGCCTCGTCTTCCGCCTGTGACGCAGCCCGCAGCCGAGATCCAGCTCCGCCATCAAGCCACATCGAAATCCCAGCGTTTCCGCCTCCTCCTCCGCCCGTGGCGCATCCGGATCCCATCCCAGTCTCCGCGATCCCAGCCGGCTGCAATCAACGATCCAGCTCCTCCGCCATCAGTCCGTTCCAGCCGCATCCAACGATCACGCCCTTCTCCAGCGATCTCACGTGCAACAGAAATCAAGCCTCCGCCGAGATCATTCCCAGCATCACGCCCTCCTCCTCGCTGGGGATCCATCACCGGCCTTCAGCGATTTATAAGAGCAAGATGAAGAAGGGGGGGCGGGCTTCGACAGAAACAGGGGACCCCCTGTTTTGGTGAAGAAAAGGAAGGAGAAAGCCGTGCGTGGAAGGGAGTGAAGAGTAATTTTTTTTTATGAAGATGGGAGGACTTCCGGCCACCATGAGCAGCTAAATCTTGGTTTAGGGGTTTGATGAAGCCGTGGATGAGTATTTATGTTGCATTTCTTTGATTTTTAGCATTGTAAGACAGTTGCATATTTAATGAAATTATGATCTTGAAATGTCTTGTTTAATTTGTGTAAGATGTTTATCTTGTAGAAAGCCTCTGCATGAATTAATATAGTTTATCGAAATCGAATTCAATACCTGTGGTTTGGAGGAGATTGTTATGCAACTACCAGATTTATCTTTGAGAAATTAATCATCAGATGAATCATGCTAAATAGGACAGACCATGCCTATCCTTAGAGAAGATGGTTTGTACCAGGCTTAGATGACTCATACTGTGGGTTAGATTTCAACTTTTTATATGATTGCCCTAACTTGTAGTTAAGAGCAATTATATCATACACGCATCTAAATCATTGAAAGCATCATATTTACAAATTCATCGGTGGATTCTAACCCTAAACATCTCTTCCCGTAAAATATTCCTACTACTGCATTCATCTTACTTTTAGCTCTCATTAATCGATAACTTAAAATTCTTTTTACTCTAGCTTATGCCCTTTGAATTAATTTAGTTAAATCAAGTTAGCAAATTCTTCTTCTTGATTTACTTTTAAAAGAACAATACCTTATTCTCCAATCCCTGTGCACCGACACCCGTAATCACTATCCTACAGGATACGTGCTATTGCGTGGTTTATTTTCAAAATTGAAAGAACCGATCAATTTTTGGCACCGTTGCCGGGGATTGCTAGCATAGTTATTTTTCCTATCATTAAAAAAAAATTGTTAATTAAAAAAAAAACTTTCAAAAAAACATATATATATCTAAAATAAAATAAAAAATTATTTTCTATTATTGTTACTTTTCTTATCTCCTTTTTCTCTTCTACTAATTTTTTTTTTTTAATTTTTCTTTTGGTCTTATTTGATCAGAAATTGAAGAGGAGATCTGGGCTATCAAAAAGGAATGCTTTAAAGGTTTGCTTAAAAAAATTTTAAATTGCTGGAGAAATTTTCTTTGGTAACCTCTAAACCTTTCTTATTTAAATTAATTATTAGCTTGAAATTTTGTGGTGATTGTTTGATTTTAATTTCAGCAAAAGTGTGAATACATGCTTGATACACATACATAAATTAATCCGCACATAGTAAGGGCAATCACCCCAACAAGATAAGAGCCGAATTTCATCATCGGATTCTTGCCCAACTTAGGTGAACTCAATCTCACATAGTGTCACTTTAATTAAAATCAATTAGACGTTGGCTCCTAGGGACATTTGTTGCCCAGAGATGGTCACCCAAGAGGGGGGTGAATTGGGTATTTTAAAACTTTTTGACTAATTAAAATCAAATACTCAAGTGTGTGTGCAAAGATAAAACTAGAGTAGCAATCACAGTCAATCGCAAACACACAAAGATTTATAGTGGTTCGGAGCTTCCACTGCTCCTACATCCACTCCCCAAACACCTTTGGGAATTTCCACTATAATCAGTGATTACAGTACGGTAGTTTTGCGAGTTCACTACCCAACTCGTTCTTTTACCCCGGGCTAACAACGAACCCTACAATCCCCCAATTTAACCTAGGCTTGGGATGCCTATCCCTTGTTCCAAGTCCCTTGACTGGAACAAGCACAATAAATAAAGGTTTTACAAAAGATTTGAAAGCTCTTAATAAGCAAATATGACAATGAGAAATAATGAAAAACCCGAAAGAATCCTTTTGCCGTTGGAAGCGTGGAAAATGGTGATTCTTCTGATGTGGATCGCGTTGGGTTGAATGTGAGCTTTGAATGCCGAGTGGGAGTGAGTGGTTGAGCACGAAATCAGTTGGAAAAAACTTGAATGCACTTGATTTCTCCTCTTGAAAGTTCTAACTCCCTTGAACCTCTTTTTCTTTCTTCTCTCTTGAATGATCTTGTGTTGGGTTGGTGAGAAGTTGTTTTAAGGCACTTAAAAGCTCCCTTTTATAGCCCAAAAAGCAATAGATCCGTTAGACATAAAAATATGACCGTTTGAAATTCAAATTTACCTGAAAAAGTGTGTCAGTCGCATCCCAGGCGCTCCGGAGACGTCTCCGCTTCAACGCGAGACGTCTCGGCTGTATAAATTTTCTTTTGACGATGTTTGGAGTCGACTCTGTGCTTTACGGGGACGACTCCGCAGAAGGACTCTATGACTTCTTGTTTTTCTGTTTTTCTGAGAGAGTCGCCTCGCCACTTTACGGGGATGTCTCGGGATGTTTATGCTTTCTGCATGGGGACGACTCCGCTGCCTCGGGGACGACTCCGCTGTTTTATCTCTGAAAAACAAGTCCTCTGGAATTCTCTGGGAGAGTCGACTCCGCGCTTTCAGGGGACGTCTCGGCAGTTCTGTCAATGAAAAATACATCCTCTGGAATACCCTGAGAGAGTCGACTCCGCGCTCTCTGGGGATGACTCGGAAGGTCTGCTTTTTACTCGCGGGGACGACTCCGCGTCCTGTGGAGACGACTCGCGCGCATCCCTTGAAATCGGCCTTTCTGCCGCCTCTGAGAGAGTCGACTCCGCAGTGTCAGGAGTCGACTCCGACCCTGCGAGACGCCTCGCCAGGTGCCGGGGACGTCTCCAGACGTGCTAATTCTTCCTGTTTGTGCCAGAGACGTCTCTGAAACGACCCGGAGACGTCTCGGCTGTCCCTGATCTGTTTTCTTCAACTCAAAAATTCTTCAATAAATTCTTGAAAAATATGGAAACTTGCCTAGACATTTCTTAACAATATTCTTAATTAATCACCTGAAATCCTCAAGTAAATTGTTAAGATAAATGGAATTATACTCTAGTGTTTTGTATTCATCAAAATCCATTAGGCGGTCAACAATCTCCCTCTTTTTGATGATGACAAAACACTGAGTATATGCAAAATTCGAAATTTAAACATATACACAGTATTTGATCAGATGTACAATTATTGTGTTTTGGTTAGAGCTAGATACAGTGTGCATAAGTTAAAATAGTCAACTTTCAGTTCTTCCTTTATGCATAAGTATTGGTCTTAGTAGCTCTTGAGAAATTTTGGTATATCAACTGAATTTGAATCAAGTCAAATTGTCAATTACTGAAATATTGATGCTAAAGACAATTGAAGGCTAAGTACTTTTTGACTCCCCCTTTCTTTTCCAGAAGGGCAATTATCTTAAAGCCAATATTCTTCAATTTTGTCTTTTCTAATTCAACTTTTAAGTATGAGTGTAAATTTTGCATTCCATATTTAGGTTCTACTCCATATACTTGATATACTCCATATATAGGTTCTATATATCTACTCCCCCTTTTTGTCATCAACAATGAAGGGGACAAATTATCCTTAGGTACTTAAAACACAATTTCTAGTGGAATTCAGCATGTTACCATGATTCACTTAAGGATATTCAAGTTATGCTCCCTCTGTCCAAGTTAGTTTTATTAATGAATGCAGCATTCATTTCACTCCCCCTTTGTTTTGGAATTCATTTCAGACCCTTTTTTTGTTTAAAATAGTTATCACAAGATGTGCTCCCCCTGTTTTATATGCATTGATAAGTTGTGTCAAATTTGAACATTTAAGGTATGTTATGAGATTTTTATGGCACATCACAGAATCACATATACAAAGTTTGATTCCACAGAATTTGAAACATACACAAAGTTTCAAAGGAATTGTATGACATTCATATATCATTGCAATCATTTGAGGTCATTACAAAGTTAAGAAAGGAATTCATTACAAGTATTAATTCCTAATACAAAAGAAGTTTCAAAATGAGCATAGGGTTTACAAAAAGAAGAAGAACCCTAGATGTCTACAAGATGTCCTTCACCGGCGACGTTGCTCAATAGCTCTAGCCGCTGCCTCTATAAATGCATTTATTAAATCTAGTAGAGTCTTAAACTGATCTCCCTGAGATTGATGGAAGGCTGCTACTAGTGCTTCAAACTCAAGACTCGCCCTTTCAATTTTTTCTTTAAGTTGGGCAGCCACGGTGCCTACACTGCCTCCAGGGCTTGTCAACTCTTGAAGACCATCTGATATGATCTTCAATTTCTCCTGTAGCTCAATTGATCTTATAGTTTGGATGGTACTCACATGAACCAATTCTGATGCTGTAGCTTCTACCTGAGTTTTGATTTCCTTCAATTCTTGTAGAAGAGCTTCATGTGAGGTACGGATGGAGGCCAACTCAGCAGTGATCATCGATCTCATCTCCTCCCTCATCTGCTGGCATATCACAGATGCTAGAGTGTGCATCTGTTCATCTGATAGGGAGAAAGGCCCACTGACTGGAGGAGGAGGAGGCATAGAGGTGGAAGGTCCAGCTGAGCTGGAGGGTACATCAGGGAAGGCCATATGGTTATGTGGAGGAGAGTGGTGGTCAGGCTCCTGATGTGGGATCTCGGGCTCTAAGGTTTGAGGTTTTCTTTTAGAAACCTTAACCCAAGACCCATCTACCTTGTGAAACTCCATTCTACGCATTGTGCTTTCATTATAGTAGTCGGTGTTTCTTAAAGGTTTTGCAGGCTCATTTTCTGGAATGGGAACTTTGAAATGTTTGAACAGTAAAGTAAAGATCATTCCATAGGGTATGCTAAACCTAGAATACCTATGACATATAGAGATGTAGTTTAACATAAGTCTAGGGAGGTTTAGGGGAATCCCTAGTAAGATATGGTGCATGATAGCTAAGTCTCGCTCCGAAACGAAATCGAAGCGGCCGATTTTTGGAAACAAGACCCGGTTCACAATGCTCAAAAGCAATCTCATTTTGGCATTGAGGTCTTGGGAGTTAACTACATCAAGAGGACCACAGTCCTCTCGTCCTAAAACTAGGTTTAGGGCAATCTCCCTTTGGGGATGTGAGGTCGGAGCCTCACCGTATTTAGGGATTTGCAATATGCTAGATAGGACATCCTCATTAATCTCTATCAATGTCCCTCGGACATATCCAGTGTACCCCGAGTCCCCTAAGGCCATGTTGCTAAACATTTCTCTAACTAGGCCGGGATAGGTTGATGTGTTTAGGGTACAAAGGTATTCCCAACCTTGGGCACGGAGTCTCTCTCCAATAGAGAACCCCTCACTATCTAGAAATTGGAAGTCAATGTACCTACCAGTGGTTACTGTGCGATTTGCACAGGAAAGGGCCGTGGTTGGCGGAGCAACCGGAGGAGACGGCGCGGAAGGCTCTTCCCTCCGTTCCTCGTCGTCGGTCGCTACCCTAGAACGCCTCCCACAGGTTCTCCTAGCTCTTTTAGGTGCCATGGCTCGGAAACCCTAGGGAAATGGGGAGAAAGAGGCTAGGGTTTGTGGTGGAGAGAAAATGGAAGCTAGGGTTTTGTGTTTTTGTTGGGGACGAAAGAGGATAGCTCGGGTCGGCTCGAGCTGTTTCGACCTAATTTAAAAACTTTCGTTCGGTCCCCGAGACGTCTCCACGACTAACGCGAGACGTCTCGCCGGGGGGACGTCTCTGTGATTTGCCAGAGACGTCTCCGGCACTGAAAATTTTCTGAATGATTTCTATCTTTTCCCAATTTATTTTATTTAACCACACTAATCAACATGATTTCTTTTGGTGAATATAGAGTGAGTTTGTTTGTGATCCTCCCCTTTAATAATACACCCTATAAAAGTTTGACAATGATTTTTGAATTATTAATATTGAAATGAGGAATGTTTGACCAAATTTCGAATACCTATGAAATAGGCTCTGAAAATATCTCCATGAAGAGTCCAAGGGAGGGTAACCATCCTCCGGAAAGTCAAACAGTTCGTCATTTAACTTAGATAGATTCATGCTTTCACTTAATCGATACTAGGTTTGCTATTTGTGACTTTGAGGTGGATTACTAGTTTGAGTAGCAAAGCATTGCAATACAAGTTCAATTTATTTGCTAGGATCATACAAGCTCAAAGCATTCCTTAAGAAGTTGAACCTATCTTTACAAAGGGGCTTTGTAAAGATATCGGCCAATTGATTTTCAGTACATACATACTCAATCATCACATCATTTTTCAGCACATGATCCCTTATAAAGTGATGCCTAATCTCTATATGTTTTGATTTTGAGTGTTGGACAGGATTTTTTGTTAAATTAATTGCACTTGTATTATCACATCTAATTGGTATATTGTCCATTTTGATATCGAAGTCTTCAAGTTGTTGCTTAATCCAAAGAACTTGGGCACAACAGCTTCCAGCTGCAATGTACTCAGCCTCAGCTGTGGATAAGGCAACTGAATTCTGTTTCTTGTTAAACCAAGAAACCAAATTAGCACCCAAGAATTGACATGTGCCACTTGTGCTTTTTCTGTCGAGTTTGCACCTGGCAAAATCAGCATCGGAATAAGCAATTAAGTTTATATCAGATTGTTTAGAGTACCATAAGCCTACATTAGATGTCCCTACTAGATATCTAAATATTCTCTTAACAGCTTGCAAGTGTGATTCCTTAGGACATGCTTGGTATCTAGCACACATGCAAACACTGAATAATATATCTGGCCTACTAGCAGTAAGGTAAAGTAAAGAGCCTATCATACCTCTGTACAATTTGCAGTCTATACTTTTACCTTTTTCATCTTTGTCAAGCTTGCAACTTGAGCCCATGGGTGTGCTGATTTCCTTTGCATCCTTCATCTTGAATTTTTCCAACATTTCCTTGATATATTTGGACTGACTGATGAAGATGCCTTCCTCTGATTGTTTTATTTGTAGCCCAAGGAAGAAGTTGAGCTCACCCATCATGCTCATTTCAAATTCTCCCTGCATAAGCTTGGCAAACTCTTGACAAAGACTATCATTAGTAGCACCAAAAATTATATCATCCACATAAATTTGCACAAGCAATAAGTCATTCCCTTTTCTTTTAATGAAGAGGGTCTTGTCTACATTTCCTCTCTTAAATTTATTTTCAATTAGGAAATTACTTAATCTTTCATACCATGCCCTAGGGGCTTGCTTAAGTCCATACAATGCTTTATGCAATTTATAAACGTAATCTGGATGTAAGTGGTTTTCAAAACCTGGAGGTTGTCCTACATAAACTTCCTCCATTATATAACCATTTAAAAAGGCACTTTTTACATCCATTTGATAGAGTTTAAAATCCATGAAGCACGCATATGCCAGAAGTAGTCTAATAGCTTCTAACCTAGCAACAGGAGCAAAAGTTTCATCAAAATCTATTCCTTCCTCCTGATTATAGCCTTTGGCAACTAGTCTAGCTTTGTTTTTTATAACTATTCCATCTTCATCTAGTTTATTTCTATATACCCACTTGGTGCCTATAATTGAAACATTGGGGGTCTTTTCATTAGAGTCCAAACTTGATTTCTCTCAAATTGATTTAATTCCTCTTGCATAGCATTTATCCAATTTTCATCCTTTTCGGCTTCCTCTAGTGATTTAGGCTCTATTTGTGAAACGAAAGCAAGATAATTACTAGTATTTCTTAGAGAGGATCTTGTCCTTACCCCTTGTGAAGGATCACCAAGGATTAAATCCCTTGGATGACCATGTGCATACCTCCATTCCCTCGGAAGATCTTGATTTCTTGTTTGGGGTTGATCTTCTTCATCTTGCTGAATTGTATCTTCCTTGACTTCATCCTCAAGTTGTTTGTCTTGTATGGAGAACTCCTTCATTCTGTCTTCAAGTATACCTGCATCACCATCTTCTTCTTTTCTAGAAGAATCTCCATTAGCTTCATCAAAAACAACATGAATGGATTCTTCAACAACGAGAGTTCTCTTGTTGAAGACCCTGTATGCTCTACTAGATGAGGAATAACCTAAGAAGATCCCCTCATCTGATTTAGCACTAAATTTACTTAGATTGTCCTTTCCATTGTTTAAAGTAAAGCAACGACAACCGAAAACATGAAAATAACATATATTTGGCTTCTTATTATTCAGCAACTCATAAGGTGTTTTCTTTAAAATAGATCTGACTAATGCACGGTTTAGAATGTGACATGCAGTATTTATTGCTTCAGCCCAAAAATATTTTGGTAGATCCGATTCGCACAATATGGTACGAGCCATATCTGCTAGTGTGCGATTCTTCCTTTCTACCACCCCATTTTGTTGGGGTGTCCTAGGGGCCGAGAAATTGTGATTGATACCATTTTCGTCACAAAATTTTTCAAAGTGCTGATTTTCAAACTCGATATCATGATCACTCCTAATTGCTTTTAGTTTAAGGTTAAGTTCATTCGAAATTCTGTTATGAAACTTGATAAAAGCGGAAAAGGACTCATCTTTATGTGCAAGAAATGAAACCCATGTAAAACGTGAAAAATCATCAACAATTACAAGACCAAATTTTTTATCCCCTAGACTAGCAGTTCTAGTGGGTCCAAACAAATCCATGTGAATTAGTTCTAGGGGTTTTGATGCTGAGACTATGTTCTTAGACTTGAAAGAACTTCTTGTTTGTTTCCCTAATGGACATGCAGCACAAATTTTGTTCTTTTTAAAGTCTATTTTTGGTAGTCCTTTTACTAG
Organism: Phoenix dactylifera; assembly: GCF_009389715.1. Lineage (NCBI taxonomy): Eukaryota > Viridiplantae > Streptophyta > Magnoliopsida > Arecales > Arecaceae > Phoenix > Phoenix dactylifera. Next base: position 42,123 of record NW_024068108.1, on the reverse strand, counting down.
ATCTTTTGTAATCAATTTAGAAATTAAATCCATGCTAGCATGCCCTAACCTACGATGCCATAACCAACTAGTCTCATTGACTTTGGTACTCATGGCTACAAGACATTAGCCATCCTTCATGGTGAGATCATCAAGATTTACCATGTAAACATTTCCATGCCTATGTCCTGTAAGTATGATCTTATTGTCAACTGGACTACTAATTATGCATAGTGAAGATTCAAATGACACTTTAAAGCCCTTGTCACAAAATTGACTTATACTTAATAAATTATGTTTTAGTCCATTAACTAACAATACATTGTCAATAAATGAGGAGGGTGATATGGAGATTTTACCAACACCAATGATTTGACCTTTAGCATTGTCTCCAAATGTGACTACTCCTCCTTCTTTTGATTTCAAGGTGACGAAGAGACTCTTGTCACCGGTCATATGCCTTGAGCAACCACTATCAAAATACCACATTCTCTTTTTACTCCCGGCTGCCAGGCATACCTGCAAAATAATCATGTGAAGCTCTTAGGTACCCAAGTTTTCTTGGGTCCTTCTTGGTTAGTGTAGTTGGTTCCCTTAGGCACCCATACTTTAGTTGTGTTTTTACCCTTTACAAATGTATTCTTGTTAGTTTGAATCTTTCTTTGAATGCAAGAATAGACTTTATGTCCACTTTTTCCACAATGAAAGCATGTAGGTTTTTCAGTTTTGATATCTTTTGCTTTCACAAAGAAATTCTTTAGATACTTTTGTTGTTTGCTAGTTTTATATCCTAATCCGGCTTTATTAAAAACAGCTCTTTGATTGGATAGAATAAGATTTAATTTTTCAGAGCTTTGTGTAAATTTCTCCACAATTGGTTTGTACTTATGTACCTCATTTTTAAGAATAAAATTTTCTTTAGCCAATTCTTCCTTATCATTTTTAAGGGATTCAACATTTTGCGCAAGTGAGGTATTACTATTCAGTAGGGATTTAACTTTTAGATTTAATTTCTTAATTAGTGTTTTTGCCATTTTATTTTCAATGCTAAGTTTTGAATTTTTATTTTCAAGGTCAATGGTGTTAACATTTTTAACGTTCTCCTTCTCAATCAATAGGTTTTTAATATCATCCTTTAGTTTTTGATTGGAGGCCTTTAATTCTTTATTCTTTGCTCCTAGCATACTACAATCACTCATGAGTTCTTGAAAAGCTTCATATAATTCTTCTAATGTAAAATTTGTAGTTGAGCTTTGACATACCTCATCGTCTTCGAATGCCATGAAGCACAAGTTGGCGGTCTCCTCCTTCTCTTCCTCGGAGGAGGATGTGTCACTATCATCCCACGTTGCTTTCAACGCCTTCTTCTTCTTCTTTCCAAAGTGCTTCTTCTGTTGAGGGCATTCGGAACGGATGTGTCCCGGTCTCTTGCAATCATAACATATGATTGGGTCTCTTTTCTTTTCTTTTTCCTTTTTCCAATCATTTCTCCCTCCAAACTTCTTTCTTGGGAAGGGTTTCTTTCTTCTCATGAATTTCTTAAACTTCCTTACTATTAAACCCAAATCCTCATCTTCGCTTTCTTCTTCACTCCCACTACTTTCTTCTTCACACACACTCGAAGTAGCCTTGAGTGCGATTGTCTTCTTCTTTGGCAAATCTTCTTCATATTGCTTCATTGTGAGCTCATGCGTCATCAATGAGCCCAATAATTGTTCAAGCCCCAATGTGTTGAGGTCTTTGGCTTCTACGATCGCCGTGACCTTCGCTTCCCATGCTTTTGGCAAAGACCTGAGAATTTTACTCACAAGTTCTGGGTTAGTGTAAGATTTACCTAAATTCTTTAGACCATTTATTATGTCCGTGAAGCGTGTGAACATGCATGAAATGGTTTCATTGGGTTCCATCTTAAATAACTCATATTTGTGAACTAGAATGTTCACTTTAGACTCTTTGACTTGATTTGTACCCTCGTGGGTAACTTCAAGCATATCCCATATTTCCTTGGCGGAATTACAGGTGGAAACTCTATTGAACTCATTCACATCTAGAGCACAGAATAATGAGTTCATGGCTCTAGCGTTGAGTTGAACCATCCTATTATCATTCTCATCCCAATCCTCCTCAGGTTTGGAAACTTGAATGCCATTAACCATGTGAGATGGTTCGTGTGGTCCCTTGATTATAACCCTCCACAAGGCATAATCTTGTGCTTGAATAAAAATCCTCATTCTAGTCTTCCAATAGGTATAATTTGTCCCATTGAAGAGTGGAGGTCTATTGGTTGCCTACCCCTCAGCAGGAATATTATTGAAGGGTGTTGCCATCTGGATCTTTGGCTAAGACGGTTAGGTCTTCAAGCAATACACAGAGCACCTGCTCTGATACCACTTGTTGCCCAGAGATGGTCACCCAAGAGGGGGGTGAATTGGGTGTTTTAAAACTTTTTGACTAATTAAAATCAAATACTCAAGTGTGTGTGCAAAGATAAAACTAGAGTAGCAATCACAGTCAATCGCAAACACACAAAGGTTTATAGTGGTTCGGAGCTTCCACTACTCCTACATCAACTCCCCAAACACCTTTGGGAATTTTCACTATAATCAGTGATTACAGTACGATAGTTTTGCGAGTTCACTACCCAACTCGTTGTTTTACCCCGGGCTAACAACGAACCCTACAATCCCCCAATTTAACCTAGGCTTGGGACGCCTATCCCTTGTTCCAAGTCCCTTGACTGGAACAAGCACAATAAATAAAGGTTTTACAAAAGATTTGAAAGCTCTTAATAAGCAAATATGACAATGAGAAATAATGAAAAACCCGGAAGAATCTTTTTGCCGTTGGAAGCGTGGGAAATGGTGATTCTTCCGATGTGGATCGCGTTGGGTTGAATGTGAGCTTTGAATGCCGAGTGGGAGTGAGTGGTTGAGCACGAAATCAGTTGGGAAAAACTTGAATGCACTTGATTTCTCCTCTTGAAAGCTCTAACTCCCTTGAACCTCTTTTTCTTTCTTCTCTCTTGAATGATCTTGTGTTGGGTTGGTGAGAAGTTGTTTTAAGGCACTTAAAAGCTCCCTTTTATAGCCCAAAAAGCAATAGATCCGTTAGACACAAAAATATGACCGTTTGAAATTCAAATTTACCTGAAAAAGTGTGTCAGTCGCATCCCAGGCGCTCCGGAGACGTCTCCGCTTCAACGCGAGACGTCTCGGCTGTATAAATTTTCTTTTGACGATGTTTGGAGTCGACTCTGCGCTTTACGGGGACGACTCCACAGAAGGACTCTATGACTTCTTGTTTTTCTATTTTTCTGAGAGAGTCGCCTCGCCACTTTACGGGGACGTCTCGGGATGTTTATGCTTTCTGCATGGGGACGACTCCGCTGCCTCGGGGACGACTCCGCTGTTTTATCTCTGAAAAACAAGTCCTCTGGAATTCTCTGAGAGAGTCGACTCCGCGCTTTCAGGGGACGTCTCGGCAGTTCTGTCAACGAAAAACACATCCTCTGGAATACCCTGAGAGAGTCGACTCCGCGCTCTCTGGGGACGACTCGGAAGGTCTGCTTTTTACTCGCGAGGACGACTCCGCGTCCTGTGGAGACGACTCGCGCACATCCCTTGAAATCGGCCTTTCTGCCGCCTCTAAGAGAGTCGACTCCGCAGTGTCGGGAGTCGACTCCGACCCTGCGAGATGCCTCGCCAGGTGCCGGGGACGTCTCCAGACGTGCTAATTCTTCCTGTTTGTGCCAGAGACGTCTCTGAGATGACCCGGAGACGTCTCGGCTGTCCCTGATCTGTTTTCTTCAACTCAAAAATTCTTCAATAAATTCTTGAAAAATATGGGAACTTGCCTAGACATTTTTTAACAATATTCTTAATTAATCACCTGAAATCCTCAAGTAAATTGTTAAGATAAATGGAATTATACTCTAGTGTTTTGTATTCATCAAAATCCATTAGGCGGTCAACAACATTCGAGCTCAATAGGACGAAGATCACCGAAAGTTGCACCAATTTCGCTCTGTGGCTTAGTTGATGTCTAGGCAAGCTTTGTCCCTATAAGGAAGACAGTTCATCTGTTCGAGGCAAGTGAATTTTAAGTGGGACCTTTGCGAATGCATCGTGACCCCTCCACTTACCTGGGAGCTTACCTGGTCAACTCGGTTCATTAGACCGGATTGGAGGCTTAGGTGCCCTCTTCAAACCAGTTAGGAGCTGTCTAGTAATTTTAGGACAAATACAAGGATTTATGTGTTTTTCTTTTATTGCATGCTTGATTGATCAAGTACTAGTGTATGCAAGGGAGTCGTTCTAGAGTACATGACCTATTACCTTTTGACCCTGAAATAGAACGGACCCTTAGAAATATTCGAGCTGAGATCAAAACCTTAGAATCATTCCCACCCCCTGAGATGGCTGAAAAACAACCCAAACTCCTGAGGGAGTACTTTACTCCCACCATTTACACTTCCCCATCTTGCATTCGATTACCTGAAGTAGCAGCTGTACAATACGAAATAAAGTCTAGTGTGATCCAAATGCTCCCATCTTTTTATGGGCTCACCAACGAAGAACCATATAAACACCTAGATGAATTCCTTGAGATTTGCACCACTGTCAAGATTCAGAACTTCACTGATGATGCTTTGAAACTTAGATTATTCCCTTTCTTCCTTAAAGATAGAGCCAAACAATGGCTGAATTCTTTAGAAGCTAACTCGATTCGTTCTTGGGATCAAATGCAACAAGAATTTCTTAAAAAATACTTTCCCATAGGAAGAACGAACCAGTTTAGACGTGCCATTACAAGCTTCTCCCAAACTGAGGGAGAAGAATTTCATGAAACTTGGAAGAGATTTTGGGACCTAATCCGTAAATGCCCTCATCATCAAATACTTAAGTGGCAGCTAGTGCAATATTTCTATGACGGATTGACTGAACGAAACCGTCAGATGATCGATGCTGCATGCGGGGGTACTTTCATGCTTCAAAATGAGCATGAAGCATGGCAATTATTTGAAAATCTTAATGAAAACTCCCTCCACCATGCTTCCTGTTCTCGTCAAGTACCCCCGAGTTCTCAAAGAAAAGGGACCATTTGTGAAATAAGTCATTCCATGGACCTGTTTAGCAAGGTAGATGCATTGTCCCATAAGATTGATCAATTGATGATAGGAGGACATATCGTTAGCTCATCCCAAGCACAAGTGTGTGCTATCTGTTCTAGCCCATCGCACCCTATTCATGAGTGCCCCTCAGCGCCCCAATTCCCCGAACTCATGCAAGAACATATCAATGCTGCTCAGACACAGCCTAGACCGGGTAATGACCCATTTTCCAATACATATAACCGGGATGGCGGAATCATCCAAATTTTTCTTGGAGGCAGCAAGCTTCGAATAATGTCCAACCCTACTCCCAAAATTTTCATCTCTACCGTCCCTCAACTCAATTTCAACACCCTCCTCCTCCAACCCAAAAAAATACAGCCTTTGAGGAGAAAGTATTGACTGCCCTTCAAGATTTGGAGGCAAACACACAACTATTGCACTCTCACACGCAATCAATTGCTAAGCTAGAATCCCAAATGGGTCAACTAGCGAATGTATTAAACAAGCGAGAGGAAGGTAAGCTTCCAAGTCAACCAATGAGTAATCCTAGGGGATAATACGTGGCTCAAGAAACTCGACTAAATAATGAGCAAGCTAATGCTTTGACTACCCTAAGGAGTGGACGTATAATAGATAATAAGGTTGGGGAGGGTAACAATAAGGAAGGTGAAGAAGAGGAGAGGAATGTATCACATGAAAACCCAAAACCTTCTTCAGCTAGTCCACCATCTGCCACAACCCACATTCCAAAGGCTCCATTCCCTGAAGCACTTAATGCACCCTCTCCCTTTGGCAAGAAGGGAACTTCATTAGAAGAGATGAGGAGGTCTTCAAACAAGTTAAAATCAACTTCCCACTCCTTGATGCCATCAAACAAGTTCCCTCCTATGCCAAATTTCTCAAAGACCTTTGCACCCAAAAGCGAAAATCTAGGACACATGTGCCTAAAAAGGTCCTCCTAACTGAGCAGGTAAGTTCCATTCTCCAACACAACACCCCTCCAAAGTTCAAAGATCCTGGTGCTCCCACTATTTCCTGTGTCATAGGAAATAACTCCATCGACCGAGCACTTTTAGATCTAGGGGCAAGTGTGAATCTTCTACCCTATTCAGTCTATGAGAAATTTGGATTAGGTGAATTAAAACCTACCTCAGTGTCCTTACAATTGGCTGATCGATCTGTGAAGATACCACGGGGGATGATTGAAGATGTTCTTGTCAAGGTAGACAAATTCTATTTTCTATTAGATTTTATCGTCCTTGATATGGAACATGTGCCCAATTTAAAAAAATAAATCTCTGTGATTCTTGATCGTCCCTTTTTAGCGACAGCCAATGCATGTATCAACTGTAGAACTGGGGCAATGGATATATCATTTGGAAACATAAAAATTAAGTTGAATGTGTTTCATGCCACTGACCAACATGTGAGGAAAGACGAGTGTTGCCTAATTGACGAAATGGATGATCTTGTAAAGGAAGCCCTTCCCTATATCTTAGCGGATGACCCCCTAGAGGCATGCTTGGCCCATTTTGACATTGACAACTTTGATATAGACAAGGCCGTAGAAGAAGTTAACATCTTACTCGACAATCAATCTCCTATGAGTTCCCTTCCTTGGAAGATCCGACCTGAACCCCTTCCCCCCATTGCTAGCACACCACTTTGTCCTTCCATTGATTCTCCACCTAAACTTGAGTTGAAGCCACTTCCGACAAATCTTAAGTATGCCTTTCTAGAACCAGAAGATAGCCTCCCTGTAATCATCGCAGCCAACTTATCTACTAAACAGGAGGGTAAACTTTTAAGGGTGCTAGAAGAGAATAAACATGCCATAGGATGGTCTGTAGCCGATTTGAAAGGGGTTGACCCCTCTGTTTGTATGCATCGAATTCATCTCGAAGATGATGCAAAGCCCACCCGAGAAATGCAAAGAAGACTCAATCCTAACATGAAGGAGGTAGTCAAGAAAGAAGTGGTGAAGTTATTAGATGCCGGAATCATTTATCCAATTTCTGATAGTAAGTGGGTGAGTCCGACACAAGTGGTACCCAAGAAATCAGGTATCACTGTGGTTGAAAATACGGAAGGAGAATTGATACAAACACGCACAACCACGGGTTGGCGCGTGTGTATTGACTACAGAAAACTTAATTCGATGACTAGGAAAGACCATTTTCCTCTACCTTTCATAGATCAAATTTTGGAACGGTTGGCTGGTCAAGGTTTCTACTGCTTCTTAGATGGTTATTCTGGATATAATCAAGTACCTGTTTACCCGGACGATCAAGAGAAAACCACTTTTACTTGCCCATTTGGGACATTTGCATATAGGAGGATGCCTTTTGGACTATGCAATGCACTTGCAACTTTTCAACGATGCATGATGGCCATTTTTTCAGATATGGTGGAAAATTTTCTAGAAGTGTTCATTGATGATTTCTCAGTTTTTGGCCTATCTTTTGACGATTGTCTGAATAATTTGACCTTAGTTTTGAAAAGATGTAAGGAGACCAACCTAGTATTAAGTTGGAAAAAGAGCCATTTCATGGTTCAAGAAGGCATAGTTTTAGGACACGTCGTGTCCAAGAGGGAAATTGAAGTAGATAAAGCCAAAGTCGATCTTATTTCCAATCTTCCTCCACCCAAAACTGTGAAACAAATCCGATCATTCCTTGGCCATGCTGGCTTCTACCGTCGCTTCATTCAGGATTTCAGTAAAATTTCCAAACCCTTGTGCAATCTTCTTGCCAAGGACACTCCCTTTGTCTTTAATGAAGCATGCAAAGAGGCATTTGAAATTCTTCGCTCGAAATTGACCACTGCACCTATCATACGGCCTCCTAATTGGACCCTTCCATTTGAACTGATGTGTGACGCATCTGACTATGCCATTGGGGCAGTTTTAGGGCAACGGCTAGATAAGGTACCTCATGTCATCTACTACTCTAGTAAAGCACTCTCAGATGCACAATTGAACTACACCACCACTGAGAAAGAATTGCTAGCTGTAGTATTCGTGCTAGACAAGTTTCGATCTTACCTATTAGGATCCAAGGTTACCGTATTCACTGGTCATGCTGCCCTTCGACACCTTCTTGCAAAGAAGGACACCAAACCCCGTCTGATTCGATGGATTCTTTTACTACAAGAATTTGATCTAGAAATTTGTGACAAGAAAAAAACTGCAAATGTCGTAGCAGACCACTTATCTAGGATTCTTCTTGAGCCCTCTAAGAATACCTCACCCTTACATGATGCTTTCCCAGATGAACAATTATTTGGGGTACAAGGAATGAAAATGCCATGGTTTGCAAACATAGTAAATTTCCTTGCCATAGGACGAATTCCTGATGATTGGTCAACTCAAGACAAGAACCGATTCTTTTCACAAGTAAAGTTCTATTATTGGGATGATCCCGATCTATTCAAGTATTGTTCCGATCAAGTAATCTGTCGATGTGTCCCCGAATGCGAATTTCAAAGTATTCTTTCATTCTGCCATTCACAAGTTTGTGAGGGACATTTTGGGGGTAGAAAAACTGCAGCAAAAGTTTTACAGAGTGGATTTTATTGGCCCACACTTTTCAAAGATGCCCATAACTTTTTCCAAACTTGTGAACAGTGCCAACGGATGGGTACCATCTCCCGTAGAGATATGATGCCTCTCAATCCTATTTTAATTGTAGAAATCTTTGATGTATGGGGTATTGACTTTATGGGCCCTTTCCCACCATCCTTTGGTTTCGAATATATTCTTGTAGGGGTTGATTATGTTTCAAAATGGGTAGAAGCTGTCGCCACTAAAACTAATGACCACAAGGTTGTGATTAAATTTTTACATGAAAACATCTTTTGTCGTTTTGGCACACCCCGAGCCATCATCAGTGATGGGGGATCTCATTTTTGCAACCGGTCTTTCGAGGCTTTGGCTCACATATAACATCACCCACAAAGTTGCTACCCCATACCATCCCCAAACGAGTGGACAAGTCGAGGTATCCAATAGAGAGTTAAAACACATCTTAGAAAAAACGGTACGTCCCGATAGGAAAGATTGGTCTCAAAGGATAAATGATGCACTCTGGGCCTATCGTACTGCCTACAAAATTCCTATTGGCATGTCTCCCTACCGATTAGTTTTTGGAAAAGCTTGTCACTTACCCGTAGAACTTGAACATAGAGCTTTCTAGGCTATCAAAAAGTTTAACTTAGACAAGGCAGTAGCTGGTCCTCACCGAAAACTCCAATTAAGTGAACTTGAAGAATTGCGCAATGAGGCTTATGAAAATGCTAAAATTTATAAAGCAAGGACTAAGGCTTTTCATGATAAAAATATTAACCGTAAGTCCTTCGAACCTGGTCAAAAGGTTTGGCTATTCAATTCAAAGTTGCGACTCTTCCCGGGTAAACTTCGCTCTAGGTGGGATGGACCATTCATAGTAAAAAAGGTCTTTCCTTATGGTGCAGTAGAGATCCAACACCTCAATGGTGAACATGTTTTAAAAGTCAATGGCCAAAGGTTAAAACCTTATGCGGACTGTGTTACCGATGGGCAATTGATTGAATTTCTTAATTTGACGAACCCTGTTTATCAAAATAATTAAGGATGCACTGTGTCTGGCTGAAGACAATAAACTTAGCGCTTGTTGGGAGGCAACCCAATTCTCTTAGATTTTTTTTTAACATTGAGGACAATGTTAGGTTTAGGTTTGGGGGTATTCATCTTGATTTTCATTTCTTGATTTTCATTCAAAAAAAAAAATTGTGTTCATAAAATAATAATAATAATAAAATTTTAAATTAAAAAAAGTTTTTGTTTTTAAAAACCTAATTTCTATACATGAATGCGAGAATGATAAATCCATAAGGTATATAAAATCTAAAAAGCCCAATGACTAGTCGGAAGTAATATAAATTTAAGTTCTTTTTATTAAGTCTCTCTTAGGGAGTTGTAAGCTAATTAATACTTTGGAATTTCACTACACACTGCCCGACCCTTCTAAGGTCTAGGCTCGACAATATGTTGATAGTATAGTAGCAACCTTGGACCCTGATGAATCATACTTATCTAATTCAAAAAAAAAAAATCATCAATAAAAAGGATCTAGTCAAGAACATCGAAAAGGGCTACCTATTGTCAAAGGTCAGGTGGGCTTGTGATGAGGACTCTGAGCATAAGTCCGTAGGGGAGTCTTGATGCCCGACACCTTGTGCCAACTGGTGTGAGAGTTGTCGACTGATTGCTCGTTACACGGAGAAATCACCACAAGAGTAAAAGTGCACAATTTATACATCTTTTATTTAAAAAAAAACTTTGTATTGACCTTGTAAAAGACAATAGTGTGAAAGCCGTCGTTGTAGAAATTCGAGTAAACTGAAATATTACAGATAAAGCCCATGAGGTACTAAAGTAAACATCCACAACTCTCGAGATCCTGCAGATAAGATGATTTTGAATCAGTGAGTAGGCCCTTTCGACCAATCCTTGGAAACTACTAGTATTAGCAATATTTTGGAGATCCGAACCCTTAGCTTGTGTACGGTCCAGATTTCATTGAGCACTCCAGTATAAATAAGTCTTACAACTTCCTAACGGAAACTTAATGACCTCAACTTGAATTGCATTTTGACCTAGGATTTGGGCTGACTTAGTAAATAAAACCGTGTGTGTTTTGAAATTCTTATCATTTATGTATCTTAAATTAGATTTTAATTTCCTTACTAGTATGCATTTGGAATTTGATTTTCACTTCATAGATCAATTGATTTATCAAAAAAAAAAGAAAAGAAATTAATAATAACAATAATAATAAATGATTTATTGAAGTTTGTGGGTATCTTCACTGAAAACTCTCACGAGACTACAACTCGTCCACTAGGGTAACCTAGGGGTTTAAAGCCTTGTTACATATGGTAAATGTAACCGCGATGCCTGCGAAAGTGAGTTAAAATTCTTCTTTTCTAGTTTTATTTTGCTTGAGGACTAGCAAAACATAGGTTTGGGGGTGTGATAAGTGCTTAATAATCATAATTTAGATATCTTTCTGTAGCACTTATCAATGTTCTTAAACTGATAAATACATATTTTACCATAAAATTGAATAAACATTAAAAAAAATTTAAAATATGGTAAGAAGTAAATAATTCTTTTCTTAAAACAGACTCTGAACTTGTCTCTCTCTTGATTGCAATCTTTCATGAAAACTATAGAAAAACATATAAGGAGATTGTGTTGACCCGGCTAAGGTTATAATTAAATGGGCTTTGGTCTTGATTAGATTAAAAGTTATAATTGTATAGAAAAATATTTGATTAACCTTCTTATTAAGTCACGATCCTGCTTTTAGCCCTGTTGAGTCCAGTCTGAAGCAGTTTAGCAAAAATTAAATTTAAACGACATTGGGCTCGTGAGTAAGTTCAAGCAAATCAACGATCATGACCCACCTCAAACCCAAAGTCAATTCCCAACCAATTCATTACCTGCCTTCATATAAAATTGATAAATTTAAAACAAAAAAAAGAAAATAATGAATATAATAAAATAAAAATAATTTCGGAAAGAATCACTGAAAACACTGTTCATATGGACAGTGTCCCGTGAAAACACTGTTCATGTGAACAGTGTTACAAAATAATAATAATAATAATAATAACAAATGAGTTCACTGTTTATCTTCTTCCCCCCTCCCCCGCAGTGCATCACGGCCGAGATTCCCGTCGATTCTCCCGTTCCAGCCACGAGATGGCGTCGCCTAAGAAATCCTCCCCGCGGCATCCTCCCGACGATCCCGCAACCAGCATCTCCGCCTCGTCTTCCGCCTGTGACGCAGCCCGCAGCCGAGATCCAGCTCCGCCATCAAGCCGCGTCGAAATCCCAGCATCTCCGCCTCCTCCTCTGCCCGTGGCGCATTCGGATCCCATCCCAGTCTCCGCGATCCCAGCCGGCTGCAATCAACGATCCAGCTCCTCCGCCATCAGTCCGTTCCAGCTGCATCCAACGATCATGCCCTTCTCCAGCGATCTCACGTGCAACAGAAATCAAGCCTCCACCGAGATCATTCCCAGCATCATGCCCTCCTCCTCACTGGGGATCCATCACCGGCCTTCGGCGATTTATAAGAGCAAGATGAAGAAGGGGGGGCGGGCTTCGACAGAAACAGGGGACCCCCTGTTTCGGTGAAGAAAAGGAAGAAGAAAGCCGTGCGTGGAAGGGAGTGAAGAGTATTTTTTTTATAAAGATGGGAGGACTTCCGGCCACCATGAGCAGCTAAATCTTGGTTTAGGGGTTTGATGAAGTCGTGGATGAGTATTTATGTTGCATTTCTTTGATTTTTAGCATTGTAGACAGTTGCATATTTAATGAAATTATGATCTTGAAATGTCTTGTTTAATTTGTATAAGATGTTTATCTCGTAGAAAGCCTCTGCATGAATTAATATAGTTTATCGAAATCGAATTCAATACCTGTGGTTTGGAGGAGATTGTTATGCAACTATCAGATTTATCTTTGAGAAATTAATCATCAGATGAATCATGCTAAATAGGACAGACCATGCCTATCCTTAGAGAAGATGGTTTGTACCAGGCTTAGATGACTCATACTGTGGGTTAGATTTCAACTTTTTATATGATTGCCCTAACTTGTAGTTAAGAGCAATCAGATCATACATGCATCTAAATCATTGAAAGCATCATATTTATAAATTCATCGATGGATTCTAACCCTAAACATCTCTTCCCGTAAAATATTCCTACTACTGCATTCATCTTACTTTTAGCTCTCATTAATCGATAACTTAAAATTCTTTTTACTCTAGCTTATGCCCTTTGAATTAATTTAGTTAAATCAAGTTAGCAAATTCTTCTTCTTGATTTACTTTTAAAAGAAAAATAACTTATTTTCCAATCCCTGTGGACCGACACCCGTAATCACTATCCTACAGGATACGTGCTATTGCGTGGTTTATTTTCAAAATTGAAATAACCGATCAAGTTCACTATAATCCCTAGGATTACAGCCAGTTGTTTTACAAGCTCACAACCCAACTTGTTGTTTTCACAAGGTCACAACGAATTCGGTCAGTTTTGACAGGCTCACCGACTAGAACCACCCAATTATTTTTCTGGGTTCACAATCAAACCCAGTTGATTTTTTCTGGTTCACCAACCACAACCTTACACCGTTGGTTTTATCTTTGGCTCACCAACAAACCTTACAATCATTGATTCAATCCCCTGATTGAATCAAGTAAGAAAAAGACAAAGTTTAAGAGTTCACAAAGAAAGCTTCTAAGAAGCAAGTGTGAGAACAATATAAGCAAAGTAGAGTTAGAAGCCCTCAAATAGATTTTAGATGAGGAAGTGGGGGCTTCTCGATTTCTGAGTCTCCTCTTGAAAGCACCGAAGGTTGGAGGACAGTAGTAGAGCTTTGAATGCGAAGGAAGCACTTTTCGGTTTGAATTGAATACGCTTCTTTCTTCTTTTGCTCGGATTAACTCTCTTGAAGCTCTTAGTGGTTGATATGCTTTAATGCTTTAGTGGAATAGCTCTCTTGTTGTCTACTACTGTTCACTCTGACTATTTAAGTGATTTCATTCGAAAACTAGCCATTAGAGAGAGATTTGGAGCTGTTCTGTCCTGTCTGCACATCCTGACAATGTATCCGTTGGGATCGGAGTCGACTCGTGCGATCTGGAGTCGACTCGGCTGTTACTAGAGTTGACTCGCGCTTTACTGGAGACGACTCGCTCGCTGTTCCAAATTTGAATCAAAGTGCATGCCTCGTCCTGAAGTCAACTTGGACCAAACTGGAGTCGACTCGTCAACAGTTGGAGACGACTTGGGCACTTAGGGGTCGGCTCGTTCTCAGGGTTCCAGAAACTTAACTTTCTATTTTTCTTCCTCGAGTCGACTCGGGTTTACTTGGAGTCGACTCGGCTGACTTAAGAGACAACTCGTTCTCAGAGACCGAAAAATTGATTCTCTGTCTTTCGAACATTTCTGCCTTGGAGTCGACTCGGACCTTACTGGAGTCGACTCGACTATCTTGGGGGTTGACTCTGCAACACTTGGAGTCGTCTCGTTCATAGGGTCTCCGAAAGTGAGTCTCTGCCTTTTCAGACTGCTTTCCTCTGGAAGTCGACTCGCCAAGAATCAGAGTCGACTCGCAACCTTTTGGAGTCGATTCGGTAACAGGGTCTAAAATTCATCGTTCTGTCTTTTTGTCTGTTACCCTTTGGACCATCTGAAGTTGACTAGCCTAGCATCGGAGTCGACTAGAAACCTTCAAGAGTCGACTTGCTGACAGGGTCTGAAAACCATCGTTCTGTCTTTTTGTCTGTTCTTAGTTGGAGTCGACTCGAGGAGTTCCGGAGTCGACTCGAGCTTGTGCCAGAAACATCAAACCATCTGAAGTCGACTCGCAAAGTTCCGGAGTCGACTCATGATGCAGACTTTGGTTCAAATTGAGTCCAACACTTAGCCAAATTACTTTGAACCAAAGCTCGAGGCACTTAAACAGAAATTCACACATATTTGCCTGAAATACTAGATTGAATTCATTAGTATAACATAAGCTATACTCAAAATGCTTTGTGCTCATCAAAATCAATTAGGAAATACTCAATTACTCCACAGATGCTATACTGAACTCTCTTCCTGGTTCGTACCATCTATTTCTCACCAATTTTCTTATGACGAAATCGGTAGTAAATTATCACCAATTGTTGGGTTTACTACAAACTTTTGAGAAGGATCACCAACTCCTAAAAGGGTCGGTGAATTTAGTTGAAGGTTCATCCAAGGGTCGTGGTCCATTTAAGAAAGGGAAGAAGAAAAACAAAAATCAAAAGAAAAAGGTGTATCATGCTGAGCAAAGTCAGACTAAGAAGAAGAAGGCTGATCAGAGTAGGGCAGAGTGCTTCTACTGTAAGAAGCAAGGGCATTGGAAGAGGAATTGTCCTCTGTACATTGCATCTCTTGATCCGAACAGGCCTAAAAAAAGTGAAAAATCAGTTGCCAATCAAGGTATTTATATGATAATGCCTTGTAATTTTTCTATTTGTGATAATTTGACTTGGGTATTGGACACCAGTAGTCCTTTTAATATTTGCAATTCGTTGCAGGGACTTCAGGTCAGTGAGAGGTTTGAAGAAGCGAAAGGTTCCTAAATGTTGGAGATGGAAGATCATTTCCAGTTCTAGCTTTAGGGATTCTGAAACTTGTATTCAATTCTCAAATAATAGTTTTAAGTGACTGTCACTTTTGTCCTTCTTTTCTATTGAATGTAATTTCTGTAGGCCTTTTGGCCATGAACGGTTATAAGATTTCAATAAAAAGAAATTACTGTGATATCGTTATGAATGGTGTTACTGTAATGCATAGACAATTGAGCAATGAGATTTACATATTATCACAGCCTGTTCATGTAATGTACAAGTCCAATAAGCACCCTAAAATAGATAATGTCACGGATGCCTACCTTTGGCATCATAGGCTAGGTCATATTAACAAGAACAGGATGAACAGGTTAAATAAAGAGGGAATCCTCAATGAGAAAAATAAACTGGAAAGAGTATTAAAACTCTTCGATCAGATCAAGGGGGTGAATACCTTTCCAATGAGTTTTTGATATATCTGGAAGAGAATGGGATTCTTTCCCAATGGATTCCTCCTAGTACACCGCAGTATAACGGCATGTCAGAAAGAAAAAATCGAACTCTATTAGATATGGTTCGATCCATGTTGGAATTTGCTGATCTGCCCATATTCTTTTGGGGATATGTACTTGAGTCAACCTGTTATATACTTAATAAGGTTCCAAGTAAATCTGTGAATAAAACACCACATGAGATGTGGACGGGACGGAAACCGATACTCTTTCACTTTAGGGTTTGGGGGTGTCCAGCATACGTCAAACGTTTGAAGACAGACAAACTTGAACACAAGTCTGACAAATGTTTCTTTGTCGGTTACCCTAAAGAAACTAAAGGATATTATTTCTACCTTGCTGAAGAACAAAAGTTGTTCGTAAGCAATAGAACTATTTTCTTAGAGAAAGAATTCCTTAGTAAAGAAACTAATAGCTCTAATGTTAAACTTAGGAAAGTTCAACATGTAGAAGATCCGACACCATCCACTGAACCAATTGAGTTAGATTTGATTAGATCATATCCAGAACCCATCTTAGTTGCACCATTAAGGCGATCAGGTAGAGTACCATGTCAGCCGGACAGATACTATGATTTCTTGGTTCGGGACGGGGATCCTGTCGAACTTGATGAAAACGATGAGGATCCTACCACCTACATGGATGCAATGCAGAGGTATGACTCTGATAAATGGCTTGGAGCCATGCAATCCGAAATGAAATCCATGAAGATCAATTATGTATGGACATTAGTTGACCCATCCGAAGGGATTAAACCCATAGGGTGTAAGTGAATTTTCAAAAGAAAATGGGGCTGATAAGTGCTAAATAATGCATAAATTAATATCTTATTCATAATACTTATCATTATTTTAATTCACATATTTTGTAAATTCAACTAAAAAATGTGTTACCTTCATCATTGCATTTTAGTAAATTATTAAAGGTAATTCGACTTTTACTTATTTATTTACTAATTAAGCTTAATGTATGCAGGTCGAGTCACGCTTAATTAGGTAAAGCCTAAATTACACTGCATCATTTTACAATTTCACATCCTCCAAGGTCGACTCTAAGAACTCTTCTCCAAAATCCAGTGCTTCCCATTAATTCCTGACTCTTCACATGTTCACCTAAATTTCTTTCTACTCGTTCCAACTCTTTTTCCATATGATCCAATTTTAATCTCAAAAACAATAAAATCCCTTCAAGTATTTGTTTCTCAGATCTCAAAGCATACTATCTTAGTTGCACGGATCCCAAAGCCTCATCCCATCTCAGCCATTCATCTTGCATCACCCAACTCTTCTCAAACCCATTATTTTTCCCATGCGTTGGAACAAAGAATACCATCTTCCTCCACGTCATTCGTTCCCTCCCATTTCCAAAGACTAGAACCGCTTCCACCTGTGATGAATCCCAGCCTTCATCCCGTTAATCCATATCCCAAAGCCGGATCCCATGTGATCTCCACGTCCAAATACAACCCGGATAAACTCCAATCCCCTGCATCCACCACGGAAGAACAGAGATCCCAACTATCCAACCATTCCCTTTCTTCACGGACAGCTCCCATGCGCTCCCAGCCATATCCCATTCCGAATCACGCTCATCCCGAGTTCCTTCCTCCCAACTTCCGGATCGACTCCATCTCTTCTCATCCTTATCCCGTGCCCAGCCGTGCCTAAGCTTCCTTCCATTTCGGGATATGACCAAGTTCAATCCTCCGCATGCGTCCAAGCTTCTTCCCTGCTTTCGGATCACTTCCTCCCAATGACATCTCAGCAGTCCGGGATGATTCTTCCAACATTTACAACGTCCCAGCCAGCAAATACTTTTCTGGATTCCTCTGCTTTGGGATTAATTCCAGCCGAGACCCCATCCGGATTTGCTCCCAACTTCACGAGTTTTCTTCCGCATCCCCTGCATTTTCCCCTGTTTCTTCCGCACCCCACGTCCGTATCATCTTCCTAGATTTCATCCCAACCAAATCCAGTATCTTCCCTCTTCCGAATTAACCCCATCCGGATTTTTCACCAAATTCAACTTTCCTTGCTTCAGTGGAACAAGGCCACGTCTTCTGCAATCCAAACATCCCTCCTTAGCTTCATCTTCCCGAATCTCCTGTGCTTCCCATGTCCACATTTTCCCAGCATCCTCGTCCTCTCCCTCCGAGATCTTCTCAAATGCCTACAGCTGGATGCCAAAGCCTCAGCCGTGAGCTTCATCCAAATATCCCCTGCTTCAAGATAAGTTCGAATCCAGCCATGCTTATCTCCCATGGATAAGCACCCACGTCTTCGGCAGTCCAAAGAACCGTCCCACCCTCCATCCACGACGAGTTCCAACTCTTCATCCAGCACGCGTCTGTTGCCCAAGGTGACAAGCCAAGAGGGGGGGGGGGGTGAATTGGTTTCTTTTAATTTTAACTATCTTACTTGTGTTAAATGATGAGTTAGTGAACTTAAACAAATCACAATACAAACAACAAGAAGTATAGTGGTTCGGTGCTCTCCTTAGCACCTACGTCCACTCCCCAAGCGACCCCTTGGGAATTCACTATAATCCCGCGGATTACAGTTGGATTGTTTTCCGGGCTCACAATCCAAAAACATTTACACTTTGGTTTTCCGGGTTCACCAAAAACCTATGTTGGTTTTACGGGCTCACCAACGAACCTATACAATTGGTTTTACGGGTTCATCAACAACCTACGTTGGTTTTACAGGTTGACCAACAACCTACGTTGGTTTTACGGGATTACCAACAACCTATGTTGGTTTTACGGGCTCACCAACGAACCTTTACAATTGGTTTTTCGGGTTCACCAATCAACCTATTCTGTTGGTTTTGCGGGCTAACCAACCAACCTTTACAAGTAGTTTAATAAACAAAGGAAGAAGATTTAAACTCCTAGATGAGCAAATATAACAAAATAGTCTACAAAGAAGAGTTTAGAGAATATTTATCGCTTGATGTGACTTCTCTCTTCTTTGTCAAGGATGCTTCACTCTTCAAGGGTGGATGGAGCTCTTGATGACTCTTTGAATCTGCTCAACCACTTTCTTTTGATTCTTGAATGAAGCACTTGGATGAAGCTTGCCTTGCTAGGGTTCTCTCTTGAATGCACTTGATGTATTTTCCAAAGCTTGCTTCCTCTGATGAATACTCCCTCTTAAATACTTCTCCAACCTCCAAATAGTCCTTCCTGACCGTTGGATTGAAGAAACTAGCCGTTTATAGCCGTTGGGAGTCCAAAAAGTACTTCTGCACAACTAGCCGTTATGCTTCTGCCCGTGCTTGGGTCGACCCAAACTTTTCTTGGGTCGACCCAAACCTTGGGTCAGCTCAAACTTTTTCTTGGGTCGGCCCTCTCAGAAAATTCAGAACCTTGAATTTCAGCCTTTCTTCACTTGGGTCGACTCAACCTTTCTTTGGGTCGACTCAAGCTTGGGTCGACTCAACTTCATCTTGGGTCGACCCTCTCAGTAAATCTAGAGAACTATTTTCTGAGTTGTTTGAGGATCTTGATGTTTGGGTCGACTCATGCTTTCCTTGGGTCGACCCAACTCACTGTTCATCTGTGCCATTTTTGCAGAAGTGTGCCAAATAATTTCTTGATGTGCCGGGGTCGACCCAATCATCCTTTGGGTCGACTCAATCCACACTTTGCTGCACCTCAAGGTTAGATTCATTCATATAAACAATGAAATGTATCTATATCAATTTATACAAATATACTGAGAGTAACAGACTTATAAATGAAGTATCGTTTTAACTTATAACATACTCTTGTTAAATGCTTGTTAATCATCAAAATAACACTATCATTCTCAATCTCCCCCTTTTTGATGATTACAAAATAAAGAGTATGAGCCTATTGAAACTTATCTTAAAATCAGTTTTTGAAAGGGCTTAACTTGCTGAATTTCAGTTTTTCATATATAAGAGTGAAGTCTCTCCCTATATTATTCAAATGTTGCCAGTTTGACTTTTTGAATTGTTCCCCCTTTCATTTATAATTCATTAAAGATGAAACTCCAAAAATTTGAGATAAAACATGAGTTTCAGATTATGTATCGAGGTGTGAAAGGTGCGTGCCAAATTCTGAAATTCTATGTGCCAAATTCTGAAATTTGATAGAAATTTTTGATTTGATCATTTTTATTGTTACAAATTGCTCCCCCTTAAATGTATATGCTTTCCTATATGATTTTCAATTTGTTTTACAAGTTATTTCTCTTTTCTTACACAATTTCTTTACTTCTCCTCTTATTACTCTTTCTTTACTTCTCCCCTATTACTCTTTCTTTACTTCTCCCCTTTTTGTTATCATCAAATAGGTGCATGGGAAAAGACACAATAAATAACAAACATTCAAACTTCATTGATCAAAATAGGAACATTTTAGTACATTCATGCCAAAAACAAAAGCAAATACAATGTTCCTTAATCAAAGTTTAAGATACATGATAAACACAAAATACATATGAGAACTAGATACATATCCTAGGCTCTAAACAAGATCGTGAGACTCTCCCGGATCGCTTGGCTACGGCTCTCTTGGGTTCCATTTCTCCAAGATCTTGAAGTAATCTGCTATTTGGAGATGATTGGAGAAGATTTGAGAGTGGGGAATAGGGTTTTCGGAAGAGGATAAAGGATAAACAGTGCCCTAGATAGCTCACGGGTCCCCCTTTTAACAGTGGGGTCCCGACATTGGGTCGACTCAAAAATTTTCTTGGGTCGACTCAACGTTGGGTCGACCCTATTCTGGGTTGGGTCGACCCAAGTTCAGAAATTTTTCCTTTCTCTTCCTTTTCGCTTCTAAAAAAAATTTTTCCTTGCTTCCAATCCTTACAAATTCTTTCTGGGACAATGATACATGAGTAAGGAATCTATAGATTACAAGTTTGACTCATGTTTCATGGGTTTTTAGAAATAGGAGGAATGTATCATGAGACTGCTTGCTCCCTTTTATATCTCTTCAATAAAAAGGATCACATATGCCTAATTCCCTCCTTAGCGTGCAGAATCTATCTTCACTCAAGGGTTTTGTGAATATGTCGGCTAATTGTTTTTCAGTGCATATATGCTCAATACATATGTTTCCATTTTGCACATGATCCCTAATAAAATGATATCTTATTTCTATGTATTTGGCTTTAGGAATGAGATATTTAGGATGTAAGCCAGAAGTGATCTCTAAATGTAGATTCCAAAGATAGTTTTGAAATCAAGTGTAGATGGAATCCTTTTCAAGTTATTTTAAGGAGTATCAAGAATAATATTCAAAAAAAGCACGAATGAAAATCCAATACCCTTTTTTTTTTAATATATTAAGTATATAGCAACATGAGAGCAATCTAATTAATTTTTAGAGTATAGTATAAGAGCAGATAAAGATCAAAACTTATATACTCGAAAAATATAAGATTATGTTGAATCCTTAATTCTTAATGACTTCAAAGTTCTTTCATGATATAAAAGTATTGGAGCATAGATACCAAAATATGAATTTATGCAATGTAGGATACATAAAATTCAGGGCTTTGGAAGTTCTTTTAAAGCTCTCTTAAAGATCCTAGCATCAAAATCAATTAAAATGAATTGGCTCAGGATTGAAACACTAAAGTGCAAGCCAATAAGAGCTCATTAGTAGATTCTAAGATAAATTTTCGAAACTAAGACAGATGGAATCCTTTTCAATTAAATTTTCAGAAATAAATGATTTACCGATGAATACAGATGGAAATCCAACTTTCAAAAGATATTCAATGAAGCACAAAGTTTAATACCACTTTACATTTAGTATTCTTTGTCTCATCTTTAGATGCGAATTTATACGATTAAGTTCTATATGATCTCTCACTCTGAAATTTTCTTTCTTCCCCTTAATTAATCATTTCATTTGAGAGTTTAGAGTTTGAAGATAATTTTCAATAAAGAGATTGAGTATTTAAAGCTCCCCCTCAAAAGATGCATTTTCTTTCAAACCTTTTTTTTTGTTCTTCTATAATATCAAGAATGTAGAGTGATCTAGAATTTTTCAAAATTTATAGCAATCACTCTTTTTAATCTTTCAAGAATAAATTATATTTTCTCTTATTTTTTTTTGAATATGTATGGAGATATTAATCAGAAAATAATTCTTTTGAAGCTTAAATTTCTTTCAAAAGTAATTACATTTTCTTTCCTATAAGAATTATTGAAGTGAGTTGAAATATTCTATGCTTTAGGATCATTAACTCTCTTCTTAAAAATAGCTTTTCTTTTTAATGATAGAAGCATTTAATTATGTAGGAGTGTATATTCAAAATATTAATTTCTTAGTCATAGTTTTTTTTCAGCAATGTATATATGAAGCACCATAAATCTTTTTAATATCAAAATAATATCATATGTTTAGAACCATTTATTTGCAATCAAGATCATTGAAAAACACATCATTTAGACCAATTTCAGTACACTTATAAGATAAAAAATGATATGTTTCAGATGCGTATCGGAGCAAACAACCAAGGTATCCAAAGTAATTCTATTTTTCTTAAACCGTAGTTTTCATCTAGAAATCATATTGAGTTATTCCCTAAAATGATGCAATCATTGAAGTATATAATGAAAGTTACAAAAAATGCAACGATAGAAGCATTTTTAAATTAAGTTTAAGCTTTTATCCTTAAGGTGTGTTTTCAAGTGATCGAAACTTCATTTGGCTTTTCACAAGCTTTTTATATACTTTCATTTATCTTGTCATTCATTTCCTCATTTTTGAATTTCTTCCTTTAACCACTCAGTGAATATTCTAATCTTTATTTCTTTTGGTTGTACTTTTCTATGCTCTATACTCTATTTGCTCCCTATCCGGTGGAGTTGGAAGGGGCACGAGGTACTACCACTAGCCTCCCTCTTATGCCGTCCCTAATATACCCTACACCGAATAGTTGGGTCAAATAGTGTCGGGTACTACCACTAGCCTCCCCATTGGCACCATCCCTATGATGAGCAATGTAGAAAGGTTAAACTTTTCTCTTTAAAAATGTTCACTCCAAACTCTTCCTATTATAGTTGATTATGGATTTTATCCCATCCAAAGGAATGCTCACATAATTCTTATAAATGTGCTGAATATATTATACTTGTTTTGCTTTTACCTAAGATTGGAGTACTTAGTTTTATTATCTTAACAGATTTTTATGAATCTTTTGATATCAATTAGATGTGATTCATTAGAATTAGTTTGATATCTTTGCATATAAGCACAAAATGAGCATACAATTTGGCCTACAAGTTGCATGATATAGTAATACAGCTTCAAACAATAAAATTACCTTGCTCATTATTTTTAAACTCTACAATATGGGGTCATAGATATACCTTTCTTCATGCCAAACTTCTGTAAGAATATTCTTGTAAACTTACTTTGGCCAATGAAGATCCCCTTTCTTATTTGTCTTAGTTTGGAGTTCGAGAGGAAAGATTAGTTCATCCATTTTACTCATTTCGAACTCACCCTGCATGAGCTTAAAAAAAAAAAAAAACTTTACATAAAGCTTCATTAGTAGCACCACAAATAATATCATCAATATATATTTGAGCAATTATGATATCAGAATTTTTCTTTTTGATACATAGTTTTATCACTATTACTTTCTATCAAAAAGTTACTTAATCATTCATATCATGCTCTTGGTGCTTGTTCTAAATCAAATAGTATTTTATCATGTTTGTAATGAATATTTTTCAAATATAGATGGTTATTTTTACATAAAAATTTTAATAATATAACCACACAGAAGTTCATTCTACACATTCATTTGACAAAATACAAGTCTCATAAAACAATCAAATGAAAGTGGTTATCTTTGGCTTCTAATTATGCAAAGATTTCATCAAGATCTATTTCATTTTTTCTGATTAATTCTTTTAGTAATCACAAATTCTTCTTAATTTAGTGTGTTTCTGAAAAACTCAGTTTTGTTCCAAATATAAAAAGTTTTCAGATTCTTCAATAAGATTTCAAATTTTATCCCTTTCAAAATGATTTAGTTTAACTTAACCATTTATCATCTTGTTCATTCTTCTTAATGTCTTTTAAATAGAAGCAAAAATGACAAACTATATCCTCAATAAAAGATCTAGTTTTAATAAGAATAATATGAATTGACATTTCTACAACTGGTATCTTTTCATTGAATATTCTATATGCATTGCTTAGAGAGTAATATCCAAAGAAACACTTGTTTTATCAGATTTGGCATATATTTCATTCTTGAGAACATAACATATATAACTGAAAAAAAATGAAGGTATGCACTATTTGATTTTCTGTTTTTCATGAGTTCACATGGGGTTTTTTTCAAAAATAGATTTAATAGAAACCTTATAATATGACAAGCTGTGATGATAACATTAATCAACTGCTATCACAAAGCATTGTCCTTACACAACAAAGGTTCTAT
The DNA here is from genome assembly GCF_009389715.1 of Phoenix dactylifera. Taxonomy (NCBI): domain Eukaryota; kingdom Viridiplantae; phylum Streptophyta; class Magnoliopsida; order Arecales; family Arecaceae; genus Phoenix; species Phoenix dactylifera. The sequence goes on along the minus strand of NW_024068108.1, from coordinate 17,918 downwards.
TTTTATATTTTTATAACCCCTATATGTAATAGTATTCTTGGTGCAAAAATAATTGTATTCAATACCGTTTTCTGTGCAAACCTTATTAACAAATTGGTTTTCAAAACTGTGCCATGATACTTTCACAGTTTGCAAACCTTTTTCATTTGAAACCTTTTGTAAGTTTGTGCCAAAGCAGAAAATATTTCAATTTAAGTGCCAAGAATAAAACCAACGTTAGCTTTGAAAAATCATCCATAATTACAAAGTCAAGAAGCTTATCTCCTAGGCTCACTATCCTAGAGATCCAAATAAGTTCTTATGGAGAATTTTCAAAGACTAAGAGGTGGAAACAATGTTTTCAGATTTCGAAATGATTTTAGTTTGTTTTTCTAGATGACATGCATAGCAAACTTTTGTTAGATGTATGCCCTAGAAGCCAATTTGGCTGACACATTGTTGATTCTAGGGACATAATTTTGTACTTGACTGTTTATTATTGAATAAATAAAAGGCATCTTTTCATTCATATTATTTATGTGTCTATGAATCGTCCAAGGAATTAATAAGATGATGATACATATTCTCAAGAGTTGAGAATTTGAGCCATGTATCATTGGTGATTAATTTCTAAATGCTCCTGATCAATGGATCATCACGAGGACGGTGATCGATCCGATCAGTGCACAGATCACTTTCCTTCTGGATGGACGAGACTTGAGTCCACAGTGTAGGGACACTGAAGTGATAGTGCAGGTGCTTGTTAGAGAACAAGGGTACTGAGCGTGACTAAGACAAGAAGTCACTTGGATGTCTATCCACTCGTCAGTGACTTGCTTGATGTTGCAGTAGTGTGACTGGTCCTTTGACCTGCGGTGCTTCGGCTACTCACAGTGAGGTTATTGTAGTTTGACTGCACACATACATGGTCTCTAGCCATATGGGTCCATGCAGTGTAGATTGGCTGCAGTAAGTTCACTGTAGGAGTAGAGTATGCACCTATAAGGAATCTATCGACCTTGATAGAAGAGGAGTGATCCTATGTGATTTGTTAGACTGAGTTCTAAGACCTTGGCCAGGGCAGTAATATAAAGTGGAGAAAGAGTTTTCCACTATCGAACTCGAGTCGAATAAATCTTGACATATGACAGACGATGGGGTTTGACGAGTTGTCCATGACCTCCGTCCTGCAGGGATCCACGATAGTAGGACTGTATCACATGTTAACTGCACCTAGAGGTTCATCATTTCATTCTGCTGGGTAGCCACTACATGCTTCTAGGTGTCACTGGTGGATGGTGGGACTCATAGGGATTATCTTGATGATCGATAAACCCTAACGAGTTGAGTTGGAATCGTTCCAACCCATTGAAAGGAGTTTTCAATGATACTGAGATAGAGATCACAATATATCTCACTACCAGTCAGAATAGAACCTATGGGGTCACACACACTAGAAGTATTGACCGATCCGATGGTTGAAATCGTGATTAAGAATCACAAGTAATCAATTTGATTGATAAAGAAGTTGAAGAAGGAACCAAGGGAATTAATTAATTGGACTTGAAACAAGAGTCCTACTTCGGGTAGGATTCCTAGAATCCTAATTGGATTAGGACTGGAAATCCTAGTTGGAGTAGGACTGGAATTCCTACTTGGAATAGGATTCCTACAATCCTAATGAGATTAGGAATTTTGAATTAAAATAGGATTCCTACTTGGAGTAGGATTCCTAGAAATCCTAATTAGATTAGAACTTCGGATTCAAATAGAGTCCTAATTGGATTAGGACTAAAATTAAACAAATCCTAATTGGATTAGGATTTCTTAAGTCTAAATTAATTAATAATCTAATGAATCAACATGACTCCTAATTGGATTAGGATTGAAGAGTTCAATTGAGTCATGGTTCATTCAAGTCCTAGTTGGATTAGGACTAGCATAGATTGAACCCAATTGGCTAATCCTAATTGGATTGGGATTAAACCATAAGAGAGGCACCAAATCCTCTTTGGAAGAGGATTAGGGCATCACAAGAAGGAGGGATCACGCCCCTCCTCCTCTCCTTGTGTGCGGCATGAAGAGAGGGGCCGGCGCCCCCCTTCTCTCTTTGGAAAACCATCTAGGGCTCCTACTTTGGAGGAGCCCTTGATGGCTATAAAAGGCACCATGAGGCCGGCGCCCTAGGGCATTGGAATCCTCTTCCTCTTGTGCCGTGGCCACCCTCTTCCTCTCTTTAGTTGCAGCCGCAAGCAAGGGTAGAAGCTCACCAAGTGTTGGCGGCCTCCTCCTCTACCCTTTCTTCATCCAACGCAAGCAACAGAAGAAGGCTGCGTAGGGGCTCATCTTCTTCCTCTTCTTCATCCTTCTTCTTCCTCCTCTCAAGCACTTTCAAGAGTTGAAAGAAAGAGAGGAGATCAGCCATCAAAGGAAGTCTCTGCAAGGGAGCTAGCACCCCGGGGAGACAAGGAAACATTGATCGGTCCTCTACTTCGTGTGGATACCCGTAGAGGCCGGACGTTTGAACAGCTTCAAGCGAACCCTCTTCCAAAACCACGAATTCAGATTTGCGGTGATCATCTACCCGCGCAAGGTGAAGATTTGATCTTCCTAATAGTTTTAAAAGTTTTAATTCTTACCTAATTACGAAAGGTCTCGAAACAACGTTCATGCGATGAACGTCGAACCCGTGCATGCCGATTCCGCTGCCATCTGATTTAATTTTCGAAATATCAGCAGCATGGGCGGGTCCCCAACAGTGGTATCAGAGCCTAGGCTTCGTAGATTAAGGTAAGAATTAAATATCTAAAGGCTTATTAGATCTGAAAATTGAATGATCATGCATGCTGAAAAATTCTGCATGCAGATTTTTCAGGGGTGCTGATTTTTGCATGCTGATTTTTATGTGATAAAAAGATGATTCTAATTGCATTGTTAATGGGATTACAAAGTTTAGAATTATGATTAGCATGATCAGCGACCTATGTCATGATATAATCAGTTAGTTTTCAGATCTGAAAATTATAATTGTTGCATACGGTGATGATCATAGGATTCAAACCCTTTTGGTATCAAATGTAATGACCTGCGATGTGATCTGCAATGTCATGTAATTTTTCAGATGCTTGCATGCATCTTATTTGATGTTTTGAGAGGCCTGCGTGCCTCCTAAAAGGAGATGTAATTTATTTTTATTTTTATTTTACATCTGGTTGTATTTCTGTGATGTGATGTACATCAACGATCAAGCTGAAGCAAAGGCATGAGATGAAAGGTGATCTAAGCGGTTGATGGCGATGGGATCAAGAGTTGATCAAGGATCGAATCAAGGAGGCTTAGAACCAATTCAAGAGTTGAAGACCACTTGATCGATTGATGTGCATGTGCTTGTAATACGACCTAATTAGAATCTATGATCATCACCTATTTAAAGTTTAACTTTATTTGATGCTGCGATTATAACTGCCTGTGATGTACCGTTTGCATGAGATATGAATGCGAGTCGGGTAGATAGGTTTACATGTGATGTAGCAAACCCAATTGAGACCTAAATCAAAACCTCCTCAATCAAGTCGAGAGTGAACCGACATGAGCAAGTCATATTAGATTAATTGATCTAATTGGTGTCTAGGAAAGCATGAAAGGTGGTTACTTAATTAGGACCTTACTCTCTGAGTAAGGGGAGCCTCCCACCTGCTTACCTGGCCAATTGTTCGATTACCTCTTATGAAGGGCTCAAGTTGCAAACACTAAGACCTGATTAACCAATATTAAGTCAATAGGTCTTCCACTGTAGTAGAGCTGCTAAGGCCTTTCTGATGTTGATTTGTCTCGGCTGGACACAGTGGTCAAGTTGCATCGGGGGGCTGGACCTCTCTATAGACATGAGATGTTGTAGGGTAAAGGTGGGGTTGGGCACCAATAACTGTTAGGTGAGGACCCAATGACGACTTTATTCCTACGGTTATACGGTGGGTCTGACTTAACTAAGAAATGGGACCAATAACTGTTAGGTGAGGTCTTCATGGCTTAGAGACCAAGTTACACTGCAACATGCTTGAGAAGCATTGTACAAGAGTTGTACACTCATCCATCTATGTGTCACCAATAACTGTTAGGTGAGGTGGCATGTAAATTGGTGGGACCGCAGTACCCACTAGAAACCCTAGTCGTGTGGGATTTCCGTTTTCCTACCAGGGGAGTGTGAGGAATTCGAGAAAATAGTGGGAGTTACATTTGTTCTAAAAGACCTTAGAACAGATTAGGATCAAGTACAAAAGTCTAACTAGAATCTTTACTCTCTGCAGATACAATGTCGGCTTCAAACCCTTTGACCCGTATTCTTGAGACCAACCGACTGATCGGAACCAATTACAAAGACTGGCTTAGAAATCTCAAAATAGTTTTGGACTGTGAGAAGATAGGCTACATACTCGATTCAGATATCCCCACACTACCAGCACATCCTACTGATATTCAGCGTGAAATGCATAAAAAGTGGTTGGATGATGACATTAGAGTAAAATGCTATATGATGGCATCCATGTCTAATGAACTCGAATGCCAGCATGAAAATATAAAGACTGCTAGGGACATACTGGCACACCTGCAAGAGTTGTATGGTGAGCAGAGTCGCACAGCTCGTTTTGAAGTGTCCAAGAGGCTCTTCAAAGCGAAGATGCGCGAGGGGCAGTCTGTCCATGATCACGGTCTGACCATGATCAAGGACCTAGAGGAGCTTGAGAAGCTCGGTATGGACATGCACAAGGAATTGCAAGTGGATTTGATCCTACAGTCACTTTCTGATTCATTTGGTCAGTTTATAGTAAACTACCACATGAATAAGATTGAATGCACTAAGACTGAACTAATCAACATGTTGGTAACTGCTGAGGGAGCCTTGAAAGGTTCAAGGGGCAATGTCCTTGCTGCTGAGTTGACTTCTGGTTCCAAGAGAAAGTCTGCTTGGAAGAAAAAGAAGCCTGCTAAGAAGCAGAAGAAAGACAAGAAGCTAAAGAAGGAAGTTCAAAAGAAAAAGGCTAACGACAAAGGAAAATGTTTCCACTGCAATGTCGAAGGCCACTGGAAGAGAAACTGTCCTTCATATCTCGAGAGCCTGAAGAACAAGAAAGGTGACACACCTTCAGAAGGTATAGACTTGCTCATAATTGAAACTAATCTAACGGTTTCTTCTACTTCTAGTTGGGTTATAGATTCTGGTTCTAGTGCTCATTTGTGCACTACCATGCAGGGTCTAGAGGAAAGTAGAAGGCTGGCGGAAGGTGCGGTAACCCTTCGGGTTGGCAACGGGGCAAAAGTTGCTGCTGTGGCTGTGGGCACCTACCATCTGCGACTACCGTCTGGATTTAGTTTAATACTTAGAGACTGCTATTATGTACCTGTTGCTAGCAGAAATTTGATTTCTGTTTCATGTCTAGCACAGGAAGATCATGTTTTTACATTTGACAAAGACTGCTGTTCTATTTATTTGAGAAATAAAATAGTCGCACGTGGTTTCATGATTGACAGTCTCTATCATTTACATATGGATATATCTGTGAATGTTACCGAGCAAGATGTGAGTGCCAAAGGATCCAAAAGATCCAGAGATGAGATAAACCAAAGATATTTGTGGCACCTCAGACTTGGCCATATTGGAGAGGATAGGATGAACAAAATGGATAAAGATGGGCTTCTCGGCTCATTGACTTCCGAGTCATATCCAGTTTGCGAGTCCTGTCTTCAAGAAAAAATGGCTAGACTGCCCTTTGTAGGACATGGGGAGAGGACCACTGAAATACTTATCCTAATACATACAGATGTATGTGGCCCATTCGATGTGCTAGCCAGGGGACGTTATTCTTACTTCATTACCTTTACCGATGATTATTCACGGTATGGGTATGTGTATCTTATGAGACACAAGTCTGAGTCTTTTGAAAAGTTCAAAGAGTTCAAGAATGAAGTAGAAAAACAAACTGGAAAACCTCTTAAGGCTCTTCGATCAGATCGAGGAGGAGAATACCTTAGTGGGGAATTTCGGGACTATCTCAAAGAAAACAGCATAGTCTCACAATGGACACCTTCGGGTACACCTCAGCTCAACGGGGTGTCAGAGAGGAGGAATCGGACCCTATTAGATATGGTCAGGTCCATGATGAGCTTCACTGATTTACCTATGTTCCTTTGGGGAGATGCCTTACTCACAGCGATTTATTTGTTGAATAGAGTTCCCTCTAAATCCGTTCCTACCACACCGTATGAGATATGGCATGGTAAGAAACCAAGTCTGGGTCATCTCAAGATTTGGGGATGTCCGGCCCACGTCAAGAGACTACAGGCGGACAAGTTAGAGGCTAGGACCATAAGTGCTCGTTTTATAGGATATCCTAAAGAGTCATTAGGATACAATTTCTACATCTCAGAGGATCACAAAGTGTTTGTGAGCCGTCATGCCATCTTCTTGGAAAATCAGTTTATCCTTGATAGAGGCAGTGGGAGGAAAATTGAGCTTGAAGAGAAAGTCTCTGAAAAGCAACGAGTCATGGATCCTATAGAACCCATTCATAAAGAGCCAGTGCACGATGTCCCTCAACCACCTCGTAGATCTAGTAGGGTCTCCCATCCTCCCGATAGATACTTAGGTATACTAGAAGAGGATACCGAGGAAATGTTCCTAGTGGGAGATAGAGATCACATACAGGATCCCAAAACCTACAACGAGGCGATATCTGATATCGATTCCGAGAAATGGCTGGAAGCTATGAAGTCAGAGTTAGACTCCATGCATTCCAACCAAGTCTGGACCTTAGTAGATCCACCAGAAGGTATTGTACCTATTGGATGCAAATGGATCTACAAAAGGAAGATAGGTTCGGATGGAGAGGTAGAGACCTATAAGGCAAGGCTTGTGGCGAAAGGGTATAGTCAACGCGAAGGCATTGACTATCAGGAGACCTTTTCACCTGTAGCCATGCTAAAATCCATCCGAACATTGCTTGCCATTGCAGCATTTCATGATTATGAAATCTGGCAGATGGATGTGAAAACTGCTTTCCTGAATGGATATCTTGATGAAGATATCTATATGGAACAGCCTTTGGGTTTCACTTCCAGTGATGGAGATCACAAGGTCTGCAAGCTGCAAAGGTCCATCTATGGACTAAAGCAAGCATCTCGGAGTTGGAACACTCGTTTCGATGATGCAATCAAAACGTTTGATTTCATCAAAAACGAAGAGGAACCGTGTGTTTACAAAAAGGTTAGTGGGAGTGCTGTCGTTTTTCTCGTACTATACGTAGATGACATTCTCCTGATTGGGAATGATATTTCCATGCTAACCTCGGTCAAGGTCTGGTTGTCAAAAAGAATTCTCCATGAAAGACCTTGGGGAAGCATCATATATTTTGGGAATAAAGGTCTATAGAGATAGATCTAAAAGGATGCTTGGCCTTTCACAGAAGATGTACATAGAGGAGATGCTGAAGAGGTTCAGCATGGAAAACTCCAAGAGGGGTCTCTTACCCCTAAGACATGGAATTCATCTCTCCAAGAAGATGTGCCCCAACACATCTGAAGAGATTCAACACATGAGCAAGATTCCCTATGCATCGGCAATAGGAAGCCTCATGTATGCCATGCTGTGTGCACAACCTGATATAGCTCTTGCTGTGAGTGTCACAAGCAGATATCAGTCGGATCCAGGCAAGAAGCACTGGATAGCTGTGAAGAACAGTCTTAAGTACTTGAGAAGAACTAAGGACATGTTCTTGGTCTTTGGGAGAAGATCAGAGTTGAAGGTAGAAGGATGCACACATATTGATGATAGAAAGTCTACATCAGAATATGTGCAATTGTGGTTCAGTAAATTGGAAGAGTTCCAAACAACCGATCATTATAGATTCTACCTTAGAAGCTGAATGTTAAGCCGTATCTAAGGGTGCAGTGGAAACCTTCTGATTAAAAGTTAATTGCAGAGTTAGGTGTAATGTCATTAGATGCCATAACACTTTACTGCGATAACATTGGCACCATAGCACTAGCTATGGAGCCATGGTCTCATCAGAAGTCCAAGCACATAGAGCGGCGCTTCCATTTCATACGCGACTATGATGTAGAGGTGCAGAGAGTAGACTCCGCGGATAACGTGGCAGACCCGTTCACTAAGCAGCTGAGTCAGCAAAAGACTGAAGCCCACCTTGAGAAGATGGGCCTAAGATATATGACCAATTGGCTTTAGTGCAAGTGGGAGATTGTTAGATGTATGCCCTAGAAGCCAATTTGGCTGACACATTGTTGATTCTAGGGACATAATTTTGTACTTGACTGTTTATTATTGAATAAATAAAAGGCATCTTTTCATTCATATTATTTATGTGTCTATGAATCGTCCAAAGAATTAATAAGATGATGATACATATTCTCAAGAGTTGAGAATTTGAGCCATGTATCATTGGTGATTAATTTCTGTTGCCCAGTAGATACAACCCAAGAGGGGGGGTGAATTGGGTCTTTTAAAACTTTTATGCTACTTCTAAAACTTTTTGATTTACTATGCTAAGTTGTATAGATGCACAGTGAAAGTTAAACTTAGCAAGGGTTTGATGTATAGACTTCGACTTGATTAAATATGCTTGCAACTAAAGGATGTGCGGATAAGAATTAAGCAAGCAATTTATCTAAGTAAGTAAGTGTGTTAGTTAGACAATAACTAGAGGCATTACAAACACAAAGGACATATAGTGGTTCGGTGCACCCCAGCACCTACATCCACTCCCTAAGACCTCTTGGGAATTTCACTATAATCCTACCGATTACAGCTGGTTGTTTTACAAGCTCACAACCCAACTTGTTGTTTTACGAGCGCACAACGAACTCGGTCGGTTTTCCTAGGCTCACCGACTAGAACCTCCCCGATTGTTTTTCGGAGATCACAATCAAATCCTTACACGTTGGTTTTACCCTCGGCTCACCAACAAACCTATCACCGTTGGTTTTCCCTTTGGCTCACCAACAAACCTTAACACCGTTGGTTTTTCTTTGGCTCACCAACAAACCTTAACACCGTTGGTTTTTCTTTGGCTCACCAACAAACCTTAACCCCTTGATTCAATCCCTTGATTGAATCAAGTTACAAGATATTAAAACAAAGTATAAAACAAAACAAAGCTTCTTAAACAAGCAAATATGACAATATAAACAAATAGAGTAAAGAGAAGCCCTCAAACGAGTTTTGAAGATGGAGGAGCTCGGCTTCTTCTTTACTTGATCCTCCTCTGATTTGGCATGAAGTAGAGGATCCCCGAGGCAGCACACGGATGGAGAGGAAGCTTTCGGATTCACTTGGATGCTCTTCTTCTCTCTATTTCGTTTTGGATGGCCCTTTTGTGCATATGGGAGATTTCCTTTGTAATCTCTTTGAGATCTCTTTCCTAGATGATCTCTCCCACTTCCATAAGTTCTCCCCTAGCTCTCTTCTTGTTTTTATAGCTTTAGATGGCGTGGAAACAAGAATATAGCCGTTAGAGACAAGAAAAAGAGCCGTTGGACACAGTCTGCATTTCCTGACAATGTTACCGTTGGGATCGGAGTCGACTCGCGCGATCAGGAGTCGGCTCGCCTGTTGCAGGAGTCGGCTCGTGTTTTACCGGAGACGACTCGGCCACTGTTCCAAATTTGAATTAATGTGCTTGCCTCGACTGGGAGTCGACTCGTCTTAACCTGGAGTCGACTCGCCAACTTCTGGAGCTGACTTGGCAATTTCGGAGTCGGCTCATCCACTGAAGTCCGTGGATCCAATTTTGAATTTTGTCCTCTCGAGTCGACTCGACTGTCTTGAGAGTCGACTCGAATCTCAGAGCCCGAACTCCCGATCCTTTGTCTTTTGGCTCGTCCAGTCTTGGAGTCGACTCGAACTTCCTTGGAGTCGACTCGGCTCTCAGTTTGCGAAACACAGCCTTCTGCCATCTTGGTGTAGCGCTGCCTTGGAGTCGACTCGAGCTGTCTGGGAGTCGACTCGAATCTCAGAGGCAGTAACTTGGTTTTCTGTCTGTTGATGGCCGCGGAGTCTCGGAGTCGACTCGTGCAATGCGGGAGTCGACTCGAATCTCAGACCTGAAAACTGCTCTCTGACTTTTCTGCCTGTGACTCCTAGGAGTCGACTCATACTTCTCCGGAGTCGACTCGAATTCCACTGGAGTCGACTCGAAGACTATTCTTTTGAATTTTTCTTTTGATTTTACTCCTCCAATTTGAATCCTTTGAACTTTAAACTTGGGCCAATAAATTGTAGCTTTCTTCCAACTTGAGAGCTTTGGAGGCCTTCTTGTGTTCTTCCAACTTGCTATGTTCCTTGCAAAATAAATATCTTTCTCCTTGCAACATAAACATTAGTATCTATACTTCAAGGTTTTGTGATCATCAAAATCAATCTATGAATCAATCTTTGGGTCATCAATCTCCCCCTTTTTGATGATGACAAAACTTGGAGTATATGCAATATAAAAGATATTGTATTTCTAGAAGTAATACATAGCTAAGTTGCATGAAGTGGAAAAACATATATATTTAAAAACATACTTCATGATAATGCTTTAGATTTAATCAGCTTAACATAATCAACATATTTAAATTTTAAGCTGATTTGTATTCAATTCAAAATAATAAAGCATTCTGAGTATATAGCATATACTTAGATATTTCTCCCCCTTTTTGACAACATCAAAAAGATAGTGAAACATTAAGTACAAAGATCAGAGCAGAACACATCGAGTGTGAATTCAAGAGATTTTCTTATTTGATACCACAGATAGTTTTCTAATCAAGTGTAGGTGGAATCTTCCTTAGGTTAATTCAAGAAGTACTACAAATGATATTCAAGGAAAAACATGAGTGGAAATCTAACCTCTCTTCACTGAGTATGAAAGCTTGTTCATTTAAGACCTTTTGCCCAATCTATTAAGTATTTTATCAACCATGAGAGCAATTTAATTAATTTTCTTAATGACTTCAAAGTTCTTTTATGATAATAGGAGCATTGGGGCACAAATATCAAAATATACATTCATGCAATTTTTAATACATCTTAGAGCTCTTTTAAAGACTTTCTTTTATTTCTTTAGAAAATAAGCACAATTTGATACATAAAATAATGAATTTGCACAAAATTGAAGTTCCAAAAAGCAAGCCAATTAGAGCTCATTAGTGAAGTTCCAAAAATAGATTTTCTAAGAGATACTCAAGAAAATTTAACACATTATTCTCCCCCTTTTTCATTAAATTAGAGGCTCTTAAGATTTGCAATTTGGTTCAAGAGTGATGCATGAGATATACTAACCAAATAACACGCCTCAAGGTGTATCATACAGATTTTCAGATTTAAATTTCAGATGATACATATTGGAGAGTATTAGAATCACTTTTCATTTAGTGTTCTTTCTCTCTCCTTTAGTTATAGATTTATGCGATTAAGTTCCATAAGACCTCTCCTTCTGAAATTTTCTTTCTCCCCCTCAATTGATCATTCCATTTAAGAGTTTAGAATCCTAAGATAATGTTCAATAAGATTGTCAATCTCAAAAATATATTTCAGCTTATTTTCATAAGACTCAAGGTTTGAGATAAGACCACCTTTATAGAACTCATCTCAAGGAAATTAAAGCATGTCTTGCAATATAGGGAGGTTCATCAAAATCAATCCATAAAATTCAAAGTATGCATCAAAATAAAGTGTCTTTGGGATAGAATACTGAATATCTAAAGCTCCCCCTCAAAAGATGCATTCTTCTTTAATCATTTTAAATTGTTGAATTTCAGATTTTAGTGATAAACGTGAATAACACTGAAATTCTGTAATATCGAGAATGTAGAGTAATCTAGTATTATTCCAAAATTTGTAGTAATTATTCTTTCTAATCCTTTACGAACAAGTTATGCTTTCTCTTAATCTTAGAGAAAATGTATAGAAATATTAATCAGAAAATGATTCATTTGAAGCTCAATTTCTTTCAAAAGCATTTACATTTTCTTTCTTTTAGAGTCATTTGAGTGAACTGAAATATTTCTAGTTTTAAGATCATTCACTCTATTGATGGAAGTCTTTAATAATGTAGGAGAGAAAAACATATAGATGATCATTGAAGTATATCTATTTATAGAACTCAATTTCTTAATTATAGTTTTTCTGCAATGGATACATGAAGCATAATAAATCTTTTTAAGAAAATCTTTTCTGAAATAAACTCATATATTTAAAAATATTTGTTTGCAATTAAGATCATTGAAAGACACATCATTTAGACCAATATTAGTATACTTTGAAGATAAGAAATGATATGTTTCGGATGCGTATCGGAGCAATCAACCAAGGCATCAAAATTAATTCTGTTTTTCTTAAATTAAGATTTTATTTAGAAATCATATTGAGTTTAAGCTTTTATACAAAATCAGATTCTGAATTTCATAAAGATTTTCAATAGAGACTTTTAAAGTCATAATTTGAGATATGTATCTTTCACAATGTAGCTCATCTTAAATTGTTACGATTGAAAAATACATATTTCAATAACATTAAAGCACTTTCAGAATCTTTGTGTTTAATTTTGAGTTTCGATACAAAATAAAGGATATTTTAACAAGTATTAGGACATTATGTATCAAAGTTAGGCAAGTAGAAAGATAGATCAATATCAATTTATTTTCCCTAAATAGAGATGTTCTTCTCTTCTCCTTTCTATAATTTTATTTAGCTTTCAGATTTTAACAATGATTGTGAATGACAAATCTGAAATTTCTTTTCAATAAAACTAAACAAAAGATGTTATGTAGCAATTCAAACATTCAATCAAATTGTTCAAGTATGAAACATTACAAAATATTGAGAACCCATAAATCAAGACATCATACCATATGCAAAATATACCATGTGTTAAGTCATGCATTAAAATACTAAGAACAAGAATGTCAAGGATCAAAATCAATTCTTTTCAAATAAACTCCCCCTATTTAAATATAATCTTGCAATGATTTCATCCTTAAAGTGTGTTTTCAAGTGATTAAAAATTTGACTTAATTCTACTTTCATTTACTTTGTTTTTCATTTATAACTTTCTTATGCTCTATACTCTATTTGCTCCCTATCCGGTGGAGTTGGGAAGGGGCACGAGGTACTACCACTAGCCTCCCTCTTGTGCCGTCCCTAATATGCCCTACACCGAATAGTTGGGTCAAATAGTGCCGGGTACTACCACTAGCCTCCCCATTGGCACCATCCCTATGATGAGCAATATAGAAAGATTAAAATGTTTACTTCAAAACCTCCCTGTTTAAGTGTAATTAATTATGGATTTTATCCCTTCCAAAAGAATGCTCACACAAGTCTCACAAATATGTCGAATATATTAAGTTTGTTTTGCTTTTCCTTATGGTTGAAGTGTTTGCCTCTACTTGGATTTTACTTCTCTTGAATAATATCCATTTTCTTTTCTTTATCTCTCTCTCTTTTTGTTATTCTCAAGTAATTTTCATGAGAGAGCAGAATAGAGAATTAATCTTACGTATCATATATATGTATATCATGCAAACAACATTTTCATTATGCTCAAGGATTCATAACTTCTCACAAGTTATTTTACATCAACATTTTAAGCATATACTTGTGTATTTCATGGTTATGACATAGGCAAAGATATATTTTAGTTTGGGCAAACCATGAAATAATTTCTAAAAGTATAAGTCAGTCAATACACATATAGACATGATATCAAAAATTAATAATTAAAGAATTTAATCATGCCATAATAAGATTTAAGTTACTAACTTTGCTCAACTAATTTATGAGAAAGGTATCTAAATTACCTATTCATTATATGTTCTTCAAGCCAAACTAGATTTCTTATGTGTGAACTTTTGGCTGAAGAAGATCCTCTCTCTTGTTTGCATGTGAATGTTTAGTGTATCTTACATGAAGATATCCTTCAAGTTGAAATTTCTCATTTTTCTTTCTTGAAGGAAGGTCATTAGTTTCTTTAAGATACAAAGCATTCATCCAACATATATATTTTTTTAACTAGATGACTCAATATAAGATATGACAATAGTTGCATGTTGAGTCACTTTACTCAAGAGATTGCCTAAATATAAGCAAGCACATATCATTTGAACTAAAGAGATAGATTCATTAACCAAGATAGTTTAAGTCAATTTAGTTTAGATTCTATTTGCTTAAGATAATTATCAATAAGATATGTTAACTATGTTTTAATCAATTTATCTTAAACATTTGTTTCTATCAAAATTCAGATTATGATTTATTTGTTATCAATAAAATATGATTAATTAAAGTTAGATTGAAGTCTTGCACAAGGTCACATAATGAGCATACAATCTGGTCTACTAGCTGTATGATAAAATAATTATTCTATCATGCTTCAATACAGCTTTAACACAATAGATCTACTTTGCTCATCCTTTTCAAATTCTACAAGATGGGGTCATAGATATACCTTCTTCATGCCAATCTTCTATAAGAGTTTTCTTGTGGACTAACGTTGGTCAATGAAGATCCCCTTTCCTGTTTGTCTTAATTTGGAGTTTGAGAGAAGATGTTAATTCATTCATCATATTTCAAACTCACTTTGCAATATAACTCTTCATTAGTAGAACCAAAAATGATGTCATCAATGCATACTTTGAGCAAATAAGATATCACAAATTCATCTTTTTGATGCATAGATTTATCACTATTACTTTCTATCAAAAAGGTTGCTTAAGCTTTTATATATCATGCTTTTGATGCTTGTTCTAAATCACATATTGCTTTATCATATATGTAATGTGTATTTTTAAATATGGTGGTTATTTTTCATAGATCTCCTTTTTAATGAAGTAACCACATAGGAGTGACTTCTACACATTCATTTGACAGAATATAAAGCTCATGAAGCAAGCACATGATAATGATGATCTTTACTTCTAATCATGCAAGAATCTTTATCAAGATCTATTTCCTCTTTTCTTGATTTAGTCTTTTAGTAGTCATCAATTTTTCTTCATTAAGTGCATATGTAAAAGATTAACCATATAATTTGATTTTAGTATTTTGATAATAAATCATTAGTCTCATAAAGAATAAAATGAATTGATACTTCTACAACTAGAATTTTTCATGAATGTTCTATATGCATTGCTTGATGAATGATATCCAAGGATAGACATATCTCTATCAGATTTGGCATTATTTTCATAATAACATGTACGACTGAAAAATATGAAAGATATGCAATGGTTCATTTTTCATTTTTCAGAAGATCAAAATTTTCATCAAAAATAGAAATCATATGTATGACAAGCAGTGATGATAGTCTTTTAAAAATTATTTAAGTAGATGACTATCATACATAATTGTCTTTTTCATTTCTTCAAGAATTCTATTAATCCTATTTTGCTTATGATGTCCTTGGTGCTGAAATCATTGGATTTAATATTATTTTCTGTATAACCTTTATCAGGATTTTGGTTTTCAACACTGTGCCATGATACTCTTTATCTTCACAGTTTGGAAACCTTTATCATTTGAACCACTTTTACAAGATTTAGTAAATACAGAAAAATACTTCAGTTTTACTTTTCAAGAATAAATCCAATGTAAGCTTTTGAAAAACTTGGAGATGGAAACAACATCTTTAGATTTAGAAATGATTTTTGTTTGTTTCCTTAGTTAGCATGCATAGCAAAACTTTGACCTTTAAGTAGATAATCTAAGTAAGCCTATGGCAAGGTCTTTTGAGATTAAGTACATACTAGCATGAGTTGATTTTATATGCCAAGGATGGTTTCTTGGTATTCATAGTGCATATATTCAAAAGCATACCAAGTACACATTATCATATCTATGATCAATAAACAATAATGCCATGGATAATAACTCTCAATCAAGCATATAGAGAATTCATAGAGTTATTCTTAATAAATTGATTAATCATTTAGCAACTTATCCAATAGTGAGTAAAGTATACTAAAAAATGAAGAGATTTGATTATATTTCCAAAAGTATTTTTTATATCACAAAATTGATCACTACTAGCAAATCATATCAAATACTAAAGCACAAATAATGATGAGATGCAAGAATTACTGATTTCATTATTATTTTTTTTTGTTAATAACTTTTTAAGTTTCTTTATGTTCCATAGGTACCTTGGTACACCTATGTGTACATCCTCATTTTCTCATTTTGGGTACCCAAGCTTGCTTGAGTCCTTGAGAGTTAGGACATATGGTTCCTTTTGGAACCCATATCTGTTTAATAGTAATAACTTTACCATTTGATTTAATTATACTAGAACGATAGGTAAAGTTGTTATTCCCATCCTTTTCATTTTTGAAATAAGTTATCTTATTTAATGGTTTGCTTGGTAAATTGATAACCTTTTCTCTAGAGATTTATGGCTAAGTGAAGGAGTCAAGCTAAATTTTGATTTATCAAAATCAGCATGTTGGCTTTCAAACATCATTTTTAATCTTTCTGAACTTACAGTGAATTTGTTAATAAAACATCTTAATTGGTTAATTTCTTTACTTAAGTTTTGATTTTCTTTAATTAAGCTATGATTTTTCTGAATCAATTCTTCTGAAAATGACCTTAAGCTTTCATTTTCAGAATTTAGTTTCTTAAGATTTTTATTCTTTACAGTTAATTTTCTACATTCACTATACAAATCGTGAAAAGCATTTAATAATTCATCATAAGAGAATTCGTCTTGAAAATCATTTGAGGTAAAAGTAGATTCAGATTTTACCTTGTCTTCCTGTGCCATAAAGCACAAGTCCGTTACCTCTTGTAGTTTCTTGGAGCTAATATCATCATTGTTGCTCCTAACTTTTATTTTCTGGCTTGACTCTTTCTTGGTCAAGGCTTTCTTCCTTTTTATCTCTTTCTTCCTTTCTTCTTGCTTCCTCTTTTTCTTTGTCTTTAGGAAGCTGATTTGCCTCGGAGTCGACTCGGACCTTATTGGAGTCGACTCGACTAACTTGGGAGTCGACTCTGAGCTACTTGGAGTCGACTCGACTGAGGGAGATTCATCACCCTTTTCTGCAGTCTCATTGTTAGTATATAATTGACGCATATGAGAGCTAATCTGAGATTTATCATAAATATTTTCTAAAGTATCCCAGATCTCCTTAGCAGATAAGCATGCAGAAATTTCATTAAACTTTGTTTCTTGAATAGCACAATATAATATGTTCATAGCATCAGCATTCAATTGTGCTAAGTCCTTTTCATTAAAAGTTTGAGAGAGTATGTGAAGATCATTTATTATGATTTTCCATAAGTAATAATTTTGTGATTGAATGAAAATGCGCATGCGTATTTTCCAATGTGGGTAGTTTATACCATTAAACAGTGGAGGTGTATCAATTGATTGTCCTTCTCCTAGAAAACTATCTATTTGAGTTGTCATGATCTTTGGCTCTAGTCGGTTAAGACTACAAATAATATTTGAGCACCTGCTCTGATACCACTTGTTGCCCAGTAGATACAACCCAAGAGGGGGGATGAATTGGATCTTTTAAAACTTTTATGCTACTTCTAAAACTTTTTGATTTACTATGCTAAGTTGTATAGATGCACAGTGAAAGTTAAACTTAGCAAGGGTTTGATGTATAGACTTCGACTTGATTAAAATGCTTGCAACTAAAGGATGTGCGGATAAGAATTAAGCAAGCAATTTATCTAAGTAAGTAAGTGTGTTAGTTAGACAATAACTAGAGGCATTACAAACACAAAGGACATATAGTGGTTCGGTGCACCCCAGCACCTACATCCACTCTCCAAGACCTCTTGGGAATTTCACTATAATCCTACCGATTACAGCTGGTTGTTTTACAAGCTCACAACCCAACTTGTTGTTTTACGAGCGCACAACGAACTCGGTCGGTTT